>NW_020271393.1:48140-174825 GCF_002803265.2 Melanaphis sacchari | reverse complement strand
ACAAATTCGCCGAGATCACGATTTATTTCCTATTGTTTAGTATCGTTTTACTCCAATAACCATTAATAATTAAATAATTGTACCATTTTTATTGCACATAAACAACAAATGTTCACGATTATTAATTCTAACCGATGAATCAATATTTCGGACGCACTGCAATCTGTATCTGTAGAAGATGGATATGGTAATTATTGTCATTACTCGTTAGTACGTCATATTACTTGCAATGCTATGACGTCGTCTGTCGCCTGCGCTATGACTACGGTTATAAAATATTATAATCAGTACTTCAACTCAATTTAATGTACACTGCGTTTAATAATAATGTTGAATAGTCGTCACGTCTAGCGACACGGCGTTATTGGGTACTGCGCATTAACATCGAATACGCGCCAAAAAGTTTAAATTTCGAACCAGAACAGCTGTTCGACGTTATTACCAGTCGATTCGTATTAGTTTTTACAATTTATTATACATAATCGTAATTAAAACTCAGAAGTCAGAACCATGTAATCGTCTTTACATTAGATTAGTACCTGCAACAATTACCTTCTTGGATTTATAGACATACGCTTATGTTTTTCTGTTGATAAGATAGACGGAAGATACCTCACTTACATTGCAATCGCTTTTATCTTCAATATTCATACTATTTATTTGTTGCGCAGCGTCTGAACTATTATTTTTAGTTTTTATTTTATTGTTGATTTGATTTAGAAAAAGTAGTATTAGCAAAACCGATAGTTAAAACATCGTGTTCTTATTACTCACGAAATATTTCGCGTATTTTGTTTTAAATTTTGATCAATAAGTAAATGACACCAATCATTATAATCAGTGCGGTCTTATAGATAGGTAAGTTTAATTAAAAACACAAAATTGTAAAGATTTTGACACTGTCAAAATTCTAATACGATAAAGCCTCATATATATATCTTTTTATGTTATTAAAGTTAATCAAAGTAAAAATGATACAAAGATTTTATTTCCCTACCGATTTGATCTCTTATATCGTTTTAATAACAACACAGTCATGATAAGTAGTGTTTTCCTACAATAAAATATAAATAGTATAATATATTATATTTATTTATATTCAATGATATGATTCGTAGTTACTACGACAACAAATAAAAAAGGTTTATATCGTTTAGTATAAATAAAAAATATCACAGTTACATGTTTTAATTTGATCGAATGATTTACTAATCTTGACAATTATTAACAATTTGGAGTGGTTAATATTATTGGATACACTATTTATAAATAATAAAAGTAATGGGGTAACCTTGGAGAAATAAGATAAATATTTCTACTGCCTGAGATAAGAGTGTTATTATTATTTTTAATATATTATTCTCATTTATTATAATTTGTTTCATAAAAACAAAATAATTGTTTTGTTATACTTTCAAACATCTTTGAGGGATTTTGGTTTTAGCCGGTTATCATTATCTCCCACCACTTGGCGACTTGAAGCTTATGTCTATAAATAGCTAAAAAAAGTTCAAAATATTTAAAAAACTATGTTATGTATAATACATTATAACATAAATATTTGTTGGAAATTTCAAGTAAGTATCTACAATTATTTGTTGTTATATAATTTTTAAATTTTAACATTTTAAATGGTCAACAAATTATTTGACTGTTTGGTAGAAATGTGTTTTTTTTAATGACGGATGCAGAAGTATTAAGAATGTTATTAATTATTATACTATATTTTGACATCTTTGATATAAATAGAAATTATTTATGATTATTTTGCTATAAATTGGGCTGCATACGAACTCAGTCCCAGTATAACCTTTTATGAAGAATTAAGTCCCGGGTATCTTAGAGTATATACCAATTGAGTCCAGTGAAATTTTAGGTATAATACTAATTGAGTTCATGTTTTAATACTAACTGAGTCCCGTCAATTTAAAAAAAAAAAACATGTCATAATATATTATTATCATCACAACGATAGTGATTGTAGTATCATTTATCATAATATCAATTGTCTTGTAAATACTTCGTTATCAGTGATACTATAACTTTTCACGTGTTTGTAATATTATATTTTTCTTATATACATTTAAATACGACTCAGATCTTTATATCTTGTATGGTCACCTCTCCTTAGGCAGTTCTCAATGATTATTAGTATTTATTTTTTCGGTGGTGTAGTCATCGAGGCCGACCACTTAACCATAGGAGACAACAAATATAATATACAGATATATACAAAATATTTATATATACGTATATCCATTTTGACGAGCATGACAGCTGTGCGGCATAATTTCCGCTTTGCTTGGACTTAAGGGGGTTGATTTTATATTTTACTCAAAATAATCTTCGGATTCAATTCGTATACTATTAGCTTCCTAGCCTCGGACTCAATTAGTATATTATTTTATTCCCCTTCAGGTATAGAGGCTCAATTAGTATATAGCGATAAATTGTTTGTAATTTTCGATCAAAATTCTAAAATTATTCGTTTATCTATAATTTTTACTTACCATCTATTGTGACTATGAATTGTTGAAAATTTTTAATTAGTAAATGAGTTATTAATAATAAATCTTGTAAAAAATATTTAATAATTTCTTACATTCATACATTTTTGTATCGACGTTTGTAAAAAAACAAAACTAAAAATATAATTTCTATATCTATAAATAACTCAAAAAATTCAAAATATTTTGAAAATTATTTCATGTATAGAAAAAAAAGTAATATAAAGCACTTAGTGAAATATGAAATTTTAAATTTCTGTGATCGTTCGTTTTTGAATTAAATATAAAAAAATTCAAAATAAGAAATCAATTTAGTAGAAATCTGTTCAATCGTTAAAATTTTATTTGATTAACATTAATATACCTATAAAGTAACTTAATTTTTGTTTATTCCTAATTAAAAATAAAAGTAAATCGAATATTTTAATCTGGACCTCTTTAAAGTATAAACTAAATTCAATTTGCTATCAATATTCATTCACCTCCAAAGTTGAAAATTAAATCATTTTTTTGATTAATTATCGTGTACACTATAGGTATAAAACACACATACACATCTTTGTATAAAGTAAAATCAATATCTACATTTATCGCTCTGCACTCTGCACTGAATCTTAAATCAAAATAAAGAAGAATGGTTGAGAATTGTAAGTCCTTAGGGATTTATAAGAGTTTGCATTTTTTCAATAATTATTTATAATATAGCTAAGTAATATAAAAATTTGTTTCATACCACTAAAAGTTTAAAGCAATCATTTTTATTTTGCATATCCAGTTTTTTTCCTTTTTAGAGTCTATTTTGTTATATTTGTTCTTTAAGTACATATTTCACATACTTTTTTTGTTAAAAAAAAAAAAAAAAAATATTTAAATAATATGCGACATAGAAATTAATATTTTTTATGTACTATTCAATAATTAATATTAATTTTCAAGAAATTAAAATAAATAGATTAAAATGATTAAAATACCTATCTATCATGACGTGCTTTCTCAATTATTTGAGTACTGTGAAAAACATAGTCGATAAGGAATACGCCAAATACGACCAGTCTGTTGATATATTTATGTGTTTCTGTCTTAATCTTAAATACAGTTAGTGTAATATTTTATACATGTTAAAGTTTTTTTGTTGTGGAAATTTTATTAAAAGTGCCTTATTTTATATTTACCTATCCATACATTTTATAATTTTTGTTTTATTAATGAAAAATAAAATTTATTTAAGTGCATATTATGATAATTTTTAAGGGTATAGATATATCATATATGCATGCATTTTTTAAAGGTTTTTAGAGCATGAAATTCCTAGTCCTAGTTACCTATAAATATTTAAAGTTTAGGTGAGAAAAGTAGTTAAATATGTATTTTCCGGCCGAGTGTTTCTATATCAATCCATTCCCTAATCAAAATTTAAATACTTATTTAACTAATTTTGATTTGTATGTAAAGACATTTATAGAAAAATATTCTTTTTCAGAATATGAATTTAGATATGTATATAGTCATTCAAAAAAGTAAAATACGTAAAAAATATAAAGATAAAAATTATTATTTTATTTCAAATATAAATTATGTATTTATGTAAGAAAAATATTTTCAAAAAAGTTTATGGATTTTGAAATAATAAATATTAAACGTTGTTTGATTGAGGAATTACCCTAGCTATAGATATATATTATTATAAAGTTATAGCAGATGAGTTTTCAGTAGAAATTTTAATCGAAATGTTGAACGACAACTGTTGTCTGTTTAAAGTATTTATACATATGAATAATAGGATTAAGGTATGTAATTATGCTAATGAGGAGTATAGTTATATGTAGCTATGTTTAAATATTACCTATACAGCATTATATTCTCTGTGGGTACTAAAATTATAATTGTTTAGAAAATTCAAACTTGGCAGCAAAAACAAGACGTATTGTAGATACCGTAGTAATAACTAATAGGTGTAGTCACTATGTGGAGAGAGGTACCTTATTGGTAACATACTATCAATTAATATTCAAGGTATCACCCCTGTTAAATTATGTATGAATGGATACCTACGGTACAAATAGTATAGCTGCAATCGTATGAGTAATACATAATAATAGGTAGTCTTATAAGACCTATGGTTTCGTTGGCCATTAAATAAAAACTTCTGTAGACTATTGTTAGCTGATGATAAAAGTTTATAAAGTTGTAAAAGTATTAACTGAGAACTTGATACATTTCTAAAAATAATTCAAAGTTAATATTAATTATAATTGTTAGCGTCATAAGAATTCAAATAATTTAATATTTATCTTAAAATAAATACAATTTAAGTATGAAAAAAACTAATTGGTTAAATTAATTTAATGGATGGTTAGATGAGTATTTAGACAACTACCTATAATTAATTGAACTAGATTAATTTTGATTATAGCTTTATTATTATTAGTTTCAAATTCGTAAAATAAATTTTTAAATTTGTATCATATTATAACTGAATCATACAAAAACTGTTGACAAATTTAGTGACTATTTAAAATAAAATTCACGAATCTGTATTTTTAGACTACCTAAATGTCTTAAATTATCCATAGTCCATGTACACAAGTTTATTTTGAAATTTGTACTTAACATTGCTATTTAAGAAATGTTTTCAATATAATTAAAATTTGTAAAATTACAATTAATCATTATTGCTTGGATTTTTCAAAATAAATTACTATCTATAACATAGTTTTACATGTATGGGTTCACGTGACACGCATAGGTAGATCATAGATCATATTATTATAATATAATTTATATCTGTAATAATATGATCCAACTACTTAGATATCTAAGAATACACGTCATTATTAGCCTAAAATAAACTAAATAATATTATAAAATATACGCAATACCTACATATAGAACCGTAAACACGTAGTAATTAATAATATGTTTAAGGCTAACTAAAGTTCAAACTCCAAATTAGGTACATTTTATTCATTTACGTAATTAATAATATTAAATAATTATTTAAAATAACAATGTGTAAAGATTGTACTGGTGGCCACACTGTGAATCCGTCCGTCACCGCGCCCGCCGCTCGAATGTAATGGTAGTGTCTTGAGCCTCCTTACCGGCAGTCCGTGTTTTGGCGTTCGCGGTGTTTGGTGTACTTGTGTTTTGTGTCCTATTCGCTTCTCTTGTGTGGTGCATCTTATTGTTTTTCTTCATAATATAATTACATATAATTGTGCGCTATTTGACCTAGTAAACTTATTCGGATTTTCGTTTTCAGTAGAAGTTGCCGGCTCGACTCGAGTGGCGTGCAAAGACCTCAAGATGGGGTCTTGCGGAAAGCTTCTGCTGGCCCTTATCTTTACGTTTGCCACAAAGGTTGAGTTTTACTTTGTTACTAGTGTCGACAGTACTCGTGTAAGTTGTTTATTGACTAGAATGCAAACGCGAGTCAACAATCGATATTGTATTATTCATAGTAATTTTACCTAGATGTCTGGTATCTAAATATTTATATACTCGGCTCTTAAAATGTTACGTCGTATCGAACCATTTAGGTACCGCAATGTTTCTTAAATGTAGGTGTAGGCACATGCAAATATTAATGGCACCAGAACTATAATAACCTTTAGTACTTCTCTGGTATCATTAATTAAACCTAAAAAAAAGTATTTACAAATTTTTGGAATATATTAATCTTTTGACGTGTAAGTGCCGTAATCGACTACCTACTCTTGTTACAAAAATCTGACTGCCATTCGGCGTTGGTAAATAAGTAATATTAAATAGTTTGATTTAATTTTTTTACGCTTGTACTGACAGGAAGTCCCTTTGTGTATAATATGGACGGGGGTGAACGAATGACTGAATGAGTCATGAACGTTGTTGTAATGGGGGCGTTCTGTTCTAATGCACATCACAGTCGTAGTAGACATTTGTGGATTCTTATATAGTTACTCCCTTCATTGGATCTCAAAATAAATCTATACCCGAAAAATCTTATTAAATAAGTAAACGCTATTTTAGATTTCTTACACATTGATACGGTACTATCATTCCTACTGGCTAATGTATTTAATTTATGTAAATCTCATTTAACCTTTAATTAATAAGTACCTAATCTCGACTAGAATTTTAATTCTGCTTCATTTACAAAAAATAAAAAATAAAAATTTTTTTTTAATAATCGGTATATATTTTTTTAAACTGTGTGGAAATAGAAATTTCAAATCATTGAATACGAAATAACATAATTATTTAAATGAAAAATAATTATTTAACAAGTGACAAAATATTTATCAATCGATTAAAACCAATTGTTTTATTATCCATTTGTTATCTATTCATTTTTGAAGACCATAGTTCATTATAATAAAACTTTTTATAGATATTATATCGAGTTATAGAAAGATCTATTATGGCGTATTGTATTATGAATGGGATAAACATGATATATTTCATACTTCAATCAACGATTTTGTAACAATATATGCATCTAGTATATATAATTATATGAGAACTTGATTACTCGGGTTATTAATTTTTGTTAATCATCCATGATTTCCAAGAAACATTTATCATAAGTCGTAACAATCATATTTATTTTTATGACATCCCTACTATTTATCATTATTTGCTACCTTGCTATGATCTTAATAATTCGGGTTCGATGAGGTAGAATTTGACTTATCTATAGGTATGTAGCTATTAAAAAAAAAAAAAATAATAATAATAATATAGATATAAATATTTTATTTTAGTAAATATTTTTCTTTTATATTATAACGATTTAGTGTTTTATGGGTTCTTAGACTTCAAACACTGACCACTCATTTAAAGAATATCCATCCTGTTGGCATCACTTTGGTTGTGAACTAAAACTTGCTATTAAAATATTATATTATCATGCTAATTAATTTTTTTACCTTTATCTAATAAAGATTACCATCAAATTATCTTACCTTTGCGTGACTGCGTATCTAGGCATTTTAAAAATAGTTATTTCAAAAGAAACTACATGTTTAAATTATGAAACTAGGTGTAATGTATTATCTTATAAATACAATAACTAATAAGTGACTACATCTATATTTAAAATTTACTTAAATTTTTTTGTAAATTATTAAAATAGATATACTTGTTTTTAAAAGTAGATATGTATGTTTTAACTCTTTGAAGCATGGTGGTAAGTTGTATTGACCACCTATTTTTTTTAAATTTTTGCATGGTGGTCATGACTACTAACCACCTCAATGAAATAATTTTATCTTGTTCACGCATAGTGGTTAATGGAATCTACCACCTCAAACGGTTAGTAAATATACTAACATTTTTATTTATAAATAGTTGTATTTTCCCAACTGTTTACATTTTGTGTCATAGCGTACAATACACGGTATTGCAGATGTTTATCTTTATCGTCACCGATGTATAAATTAAAAATACAATTTTTGTTTGTAACATCTTTGGTATATGTATTGATAAGTATATTTTTCATTCATATCAGTTTCTATCGCCTAGCAACAATCATTGGCATAAAAATTAATACTTTGTAGTGGTATCCAGCAATAACCACCATTCAAAATAATATGCACATTATTGATAACTGATAAGCATTTATAAATATTTAAAAATCATTATTTCGCTTTGAAGTTTGAATCATATTCTTAAAATTTCAAAGATGTCGCGTCATACAAGATTTACCAAAACTATCAGATGATAAAAAAATGATGAGAGGTGACTTTGACTGGAACACTAGTAATACAAATATCACAATGTGTAAATGGAGAGATAAAAGAAGTGTTCATTTACTTTCATCACGTTCATTACCTCAAGAACCAATTTCAGTAAAAAGAAAACAAAAAGATGGAACAATTATAAACGTACCCTGTCCACAAGTATTAGTTGATTATAATAAAAACATGAATTATGTAGACAATTTTGACAGATTAAAAGGAGATTATTCATTAGACAGAAAATCTATTAAGTGGTATATGCGGTTAGTGTTTCATTTTGTAGATTGTGCAATAACAAATGCATTTATTATACATAGGGAATTACCTAATGTAGAACATTTTAAAAATAAAAATTTCAAAAGAAATATTTACAATACACTTTTATCAGAACAATTAGTGGCGGTTTCCCAAAAATCCAAAAAAACATTATCTCAAGGAGGCCCTGCTACACGGAAGCCTTATATAAACCAAAGTATTAGATTACAAAGTTCCAGTCACCAACCTCAAAGAACTACTTCTAGGCGTTGTGGTAATTGCAGTACTAAAAAAAACCCTGTAAGAAGCATTTGGGAGTGCTTAGTATGCAAAGTAAGTCTGTGCATGAAAAAGTCAAAAAACTGTTTTCAAGAATTTCATTTAGCAAAAGGTAAGCTGGTAATAGTTTACTCAATTGTTTATTGTGTTTTATGTTATTCTATAGAAAGATACATGTTCAGCTGCTTCCTATGACATATAAATTATTTCAATAAATAATATATATGTATAATGTGGTAATTATTTAATTTGATCAATGTTATGCTTTTTGTGTTGTTTTGTACTTTGCTACTAAATTGATATGCTTATGTATTGAATATAATATATTTTTGCAACTTTTTATAACATAATAATTGTTTTTATTAATTTATTTAAAATATGAATTTACATTTTCAGATGTTTGATTATTAATTGGTTATTCAAGAATTCATAAGTTGTTATTATCTATTTTATCTATATTATTATTTTTATTTTATATTACGTTTGTTAATAAAGAAGTTTGAGTTATAAAAAAAAAATATGTTGTTTATGTATGCATGGTGGTTAGTGTATGTAACCACCACTAAAACTTAAATAACTTTGTAAGTAAATTAAATTTTACTAAAATTGTGGTACATATATCATTTATTGACCCATTACTATAAGGTTTTTACAAAATTTTGAACTTTTTTTTTTAAAAAAGTTTCTGTGCATTTAGGTAGTGAATATTTAGTTTTGACCCGTGCTTCAAAGAGTTAAATGTAAGTATTAAATATATTATTATCAAGTATAATTCTGGATGTAACTAAAGATAGATAACCATGTGATGATATTTATCTACATGATTTTAATGGAATTTGATTTTAAAATAGAAAAATGATTTTTCTAATTGGTAATTAATTTAAATTATAAATGTATAATTTTTTTTGAAATAAACCGATTTTTATTAAATAATATATAGTTATATAGTACTTATACCTATTATTATAGTATCAATCTAAAAATACTCGTAATAAAAACACGTCCTTCATAAACCAAAATACAAAAGCTATAAAAATGTCTTGTGCTTTATTTAAAAAAATATATTATGCAATTGTCATAACTCATAAATTATAATTTTTAAATTTCCATATTATTCTAAATAGTGAATTAAATATTTTTAATATTTCAATATGTATTTAATGTTGATACTTGAATATAAAATATATATTATAATATTCTATTGCCTATGCTTTAGATAATATTATTTATTTTATTTACTTCAAATATTTATTAAAATAAAATTGTTTTTATAGGATTCTTGAATGGGAAAAACATTTCCGTTTGTATATTTAATTCAATCAATCATCATAATTAATTTTGTTATTTTATTGTTTAATTTTTTATGCACGTATACAATCGGATTAATAAAATACTATCCTGTTGTTTGAAATTTGGAGTATAATATTACTCCATTCATTATGTCCAGTATTGAACAAGTTTCATTTAATTGATAAATTAAATGAATCATGAATGATTGGATTTATTGAATTATAATTACTGAACAGTGAACAGTATCATATAATTGTTAATTTAATAGTAATACTATGTTATAGTTTAAAATATTTATGAACATAAATGTTAGGTAGTTATAAATTATAATTAACTGATGTCTAACGTAATAAATAATGTGTTGTGTTCTAAAAAAAAAAATATGAAAGTGTGTATGACCAAATTTCCTAACATTTTTTGAAAAAAAAATTGTATAGCTTAAATATTCACTATAATTTAGGATTATTGATTTATGGTTTAAAACGAAAAGAAAGTACGTATAATGTCAGAAATAATTTTTAAATATTAGTGTTACGTATGTATCCCTCTCATCGATCTACGCTTTTAACGTAACTGCACCTTCTACTCGTCCCACAACCCTGTCTGATAGCACACGCGGGTTCATTGGGCCTTCCATGTTGCCATAGCAACCACTGAAATCCTGTTGCCGTCCAAACAATACTCCAAGCACTCAACAGCAGTGTCCTTTGCGCCTAGAAAATCTGATTGTGCACGTGCCCGACGTTTCAAATATTATAAAATATTTTAATTAAATGATAATTTTAATAATAGTTTATTAAATTTTGTGGACCTGTTTTTGATTTCCAACTATTCCTGGCAAAGTATTAAAAAAAAAAAAAAAAACGAACAAAACGTATAGTAGACACCGAATGGTATTTCGTATTTCCTTTGCGGACGGATGTAATTGCATATCCGGGATATATTTTCCATCACATAATATACAGATATAATAACATTATTCAACGTGTAAAATACCAATATCAATTTGCAATTAAAATTATTCTGATCTACCAATGTGGATCAGTTACTTTTTAACTGCAATTAATACGTAAATAAATGTTTAATATAATCTTTTATCTAATGAATAATTATTGTTTTTATTTTGTTAATTTATTTTATTAAATTAACGTATAGAAATATTTTAATGATAAATCTTAACAATCTTAAAGCTAAATTTTTCCGCGGTGTTTTGTCCACAACATATTGGCCATTATAGCCTGTTGTTAAAATACCTTCTCCTGTTATATTCTATCATAATTGTTTTAATTATGTTCTGTTATCTGTTTAGCCTTGTTCTAGTTAAAATCAATAGAAATTCGGTGATTTTGAAATTTTTAGATTAGTTAGAAACGCGATAGATTACAACCAGTTTTTAAATCGATAAAAAATTATAAGGGTCGTTACATAAAAGTTGTAATGGATTTAAGGGGGGCTTAAGCGACCCACCCCTCTTTTTCAGTAATATTTTATTTTTAAGGCTTAACATCAAATCCTAAATACTATGTTATTATAACATCAAAAATGTTGCTCACCCTCTCCCCCCCCCCCCAAAAAAAAACCATTAGTTTTACTTACTTATTTAATTGAAAATGCATCAACAACATTCATAATAAATGTTTCTATAAATGACTAGTAAAATTTACTGTTTTTTTTTTTTTTTTGATATAATATATGGAAAACTATAAAACACAAATTCTACTGTGAATAGAGAAATATTTTCTTCATTTTGTATTAGTAAAGTCCCTTTATAAATTTTACTAAGAAACTATCATAATAGGTATTAGGTTTCATTCATATTACATTTAATTTTACCTATTTATTTTTTTTTAATCTCTTTTTAGGTAAGATTTTTTTACTTTTTACATACCTCTTTATATACATATAATTTAGGGATCCTTTGCCATTATGCCATTATATGCATAATGCATCTTAATTATAGATATTTATTAAAAGAATAAATATGAGTGTAAAAAGAGTTTTTAATTTATTTTCTATGTATGGCTTCTATAATGGTCACTCTAATTGTAGGATAATTCATAAGGAAATTACTTTCAACCATCAAAATTATTTTTAATATTATGTCCTACTATTTAAACTGAACTTTGCGTTAAGTAGAACTGTTTTTTAAATATGTAGTGATTTATCATTATCATTAATTTGAAAATTAATATTATAAACAATATATATAATCCGACACATTATCCATTATTTATATAGTTTTTATTTGACACATGTTTTTATCTTAAATAGTCTTTTTACTATTGTATTCTTATTAAGTCTTTATTAATAATTTGAATAATTATGTATTCATTAAAATAAGTTTTAAAACCTTACACTTGTATATAAAAGATTTAGATTCTTTTATCTGTCATGTTAATATTATGGAGTCTAATGTAATATGTGTGTATATTGTGTATGATATATAGTATACCTACTTTGTAGAATTGTAGTTGTAGAAATCTATGTCCACTTTACTTTTTTCACAATAGTAATTTACGTCTAGTTATAATATTTACCAAAAGTATTGTGAACTTTTTATACTTATTTATCATTTTATAATAATTAACAACACGATAAACTACTACATACCTCTATTTCCTATATTTATTTAAAACCAAATAGTATCTAAAAAAAATATTAAATTCTATAAAAAGAATAACTAAGTTAAGTAAAATATAGTTTTGGAGTGCAATCAGGGGAATATTACAATAACTGGTTACACATTTTATACATTTATATAATACAGTAGGTATTATACCGATAAATTAATGTAAATAAACTGTGCACTTTACGCAAGCGCATTTAGATTAAAAAAAACACTTTACTGAAAGAACTTTGCCCATGAAACAGCATCAGCCCAAATAACAGATCGATTATGTTTGTGTTATGTAACCGATACAGTGTTCCTTCATTGTATAACGGTAGTGTGTTACTAGTTTACCTCTCACATTACTTTATTAATATGTAAACAAACTATATTATATTTTAAATAGAATAAGTTATAGGTTAGCATTATTTAATTTTAAAATAAATAATTTGTAATGAAAAATCTACTTCTAAAATTTTAAATACAGTAAAAAAATTTAAACCTTCATTAATAACTGTTTTCCACATTTAGATTATATATAATATGTACATAAGCATAGTATAAGTACATAACAAAAAAATACAAATTTAAATGAAATGTATTACATACCTATTAAACAAAGTAAAGTTATTTAGAAGAAGAATGACGGATCTTCATTGGCGATTTCATTATGTTATGCTCGACCGCGTTTCAGGTATTCACTTGGTTTATTGTTCTTAGAATGATTTTACTAACAAACTATCGTCGTCCACGTACATTTAAATAATAACAATAATTAGTTACGACGACGTCCATGTTACAATTTGACTTTCAAATTTGATGGAACAATGGATATTCTTGAGGAGGAGAAATGAGTCTGTGAGTCAGTCGTTTGTAATTTCTCGTATAATAGTAATATACTAATGTTTAGTTCACGGCGTATTTTATAATATTTAAATATAAGCTAAAATGAAATACTTGATACTTAAGATATATAATTAATATAGTAAGTAAAATGTAAAATAGTATAAAATATTAAAATGTATTACTTGGTAGCATATTTAAAAATTAAGAATTAAAAAAGAAATTAAACATATTATGATGTAATCTTGACGAAGATCTTGATATTGCATATCAACAAAAATCGACTTAAATTGATACTTCGTCGTTGTAAAATCGGTCTTCTGAGTGTACGATAAAATAGGTATCATATTAAGCTCCATATCCACTTATTATGATAGCAAGCCACGAACAACGTTAGTTTGTTCCTTCGTACATTAGTTAAATCATAACAGTGGGTCAAATATGTATAAATAAATTTCGTAAGGGGCTTGTTTGAAATTTATTTCACAATTCAAAAATTTATGAGCTAAATTTTGTGTTTAGAAATATAATCTTGAAGTTAAAAACAAAGGGTAAAAATTTATTCTACGTAGTATATTATATATGTGTGTGTGTGTGTATAACATAGTATCACATTCAAGGGAAATAAAGTTTATTACATGATTATTGTGTATTTAAAATTTCCATGAGTATGTTTGTCACAAATTTTAACTACTTATACATTTACCATTGCTGTAAGTCGATATAGATTTCAAATTTTTGAAGATTAAATTAAATTATGAACAATCATTTTTATAAAATTTATTAGTATAATATAAACCTATAATGTGATAAACTATACTTTTTTGATATTATTAAACTTGAAAATAATTAGTTCCTGCCATTTTATGATTTTTGTCAACATTTATAAAGGTTCGAGGTTTAGTTTTTGTTTCTGATCATATATATATATATATTATTTATAGATTGTCTTCTAAAATTATCATTTGAGAACCATTATAGTTATAAATTTAATTTTATGTGGTTATTGTTTTATGGTATTTTGAAAATAACATTTTGGAAAATAGTACATTTTTACCTCTAGTATAATCAAATTTTAGTGATGTTTTATGTAGAACAACAAATAATTGAAAATAATTCTATGTACATTTTAACGAATAGTTTTTAAAGCCTTATAGGTTAGGTTAGGTTAGGTATACATGATATATTTTAACTATTTTAATTTCAAGTGTTCAAATTAATGTATACATAGAAATAAAAATTTCTAAATTTAATATTCAAAAACAAAAAATACTTAAAACAAATCAATTAATACAACTATAATAAAACAGTATAAAACTAAAACTTTTAGGTACTTATTAATTGTTCCTAAAAATTATCGTCAAATATAGTTAAAATAATAATATATTAAGACTAGATAAACATAAATTCATATAACAAAATTAAATAAGTAGATAAAGCTATGTGAAAAAAATTACAAGATTATAACCTAATCGCCTTTTTGTAGATGATTTTAAGCGATTCTTAAAAAACAATTTGAAGGAACTAGATTTGGTGGAAACAAAAATCTTTTTTTTTCATTTTGGTACAAATGAATTATAATAATTGCTTATATATTATTTAGTTAAAATATTTTTTAATAATATTTTCATTGAAATAATAATAAACTAATAATTCAAATAATAAAAAAATAAGTGAATATAAAAACTTAAATAGGTACTTCATGGCAGTATGGACATCAATTATTTAATATATTATGTTAAATAATTAAAATGTTTTCTGTATGTATTAAGTAATTAATTACTTATAATATTTGCTCTTATACAGTAGGTATCTAGGTAATTTATATAGAAAAGTTTATTAAATATTTTATTTTAAAATATATTTTGTTTTTTGATTTGTTTTCATAATTACTACATATTTTAAAGGAAATTTATTTAAGATAGGTATTAGGTATATTTTTGTGATGGTGATAAAAAAAAAATATTATTCTCTTCGATAGGTTTTTTTCCATTGGTGGTTATAAACACATTGAGATTTAAACCATGACAGATGTTGTATGCTTTGCAGCTGCCAGTACTCGAATGGTTAGGTGACCCACACACGTTCTACTACAGTATACGTGATGAGAACCGAGCGTTAGCCAGGTGTTCTTTTTTTGATGTATGAACATAACACATTCATGTAGCTGTTATAAAAGTACCTATAAAATCTCGCTGTAGAAAATCGCAGTAAAATAATATTTGTACCTGTTAGGTTTTTTCCACCTGACTCGATCCACATGGCTTTACTTTTAAACAAAATATTTACGAGTTTTAAAATGCCAAAAAAATGCAAACTTTTTTTTGAAAAACTCTACAAACATGATTTGGCAATGATCAAATTTGCATATGAGTATGTGTAAATTGCCTGTGTATGGAAATTGTCATCGTGGGAACAGTGCAGTGTTGAGGTCAATGCTGTGCGCGTTGTCATTTAATTCGTCTTTATTGTGCATTTTAATTTATCGCTCGTTTAGCTAACAAGTGTATTGAACACAGAGTACCTAAATTATATTAAATTATTTAGTCATATATTGTATATTTATACGAATAATGTGCTGCAAATTAATGAATATTTAGGAAAATTTAAAAACAGTATTAAATAAAATCATTATTTATCCATCTACTTATATTTCAAATTTAATCTTGAGGTAAAAAGTGTCATGTATCAGAGAGTTTAATTTTATAAAACAATATCTATAACCTTTGGTTAATTATCCACTGACAACATTTTAAAATTATAATAATAAGCATAACATCTAAAATATTTCCATTTAACAGTATTAATTAAACCTCAATATTCAATGAAATTATTGAACAGATAATTATAATATTTTAGTTACATAATATATATTCTAGGTTTATATTTTTATGAAATATAATTTAAAAACACTTGCGCAGTGAATATATTTATTTTTTACCACACAATATATTATAGTTATAGAATATTTAGAATACATTATTTAAGGTAATATCCACATGTATTTGGTTTTCCGTTCACTTATACTTATGCCACTCTATATTAGTCATGTTTCATGTACGTTAGTATAACCTTGAAAATCACTGAATAATGCCCATATAACTTTGAGATATTAAATAAAACGATATATTTAATTAAGTTATTTTATTGACTTTATTTGAAATAATAGTATAGTAATGACTAATAACCAATAAGTTTAAAATGTATTTTACTATTTCATGTTTAAAAAAAAATGTATAAGTATATAAAATAATCATGAAAATTATGTTATTATTTTATCTAAATTTATTTAATAATATTTATATAATGTAAATGGGTAGTTAAATAATATACAACTAATTAATTGAATAAATTGAATAATAAAAATATGTTAATGAAATTTGGTGTGTAAAATTTTATAAATTAAGTTAGCTACCTATTCAATTTATTGTAAACTTATTCGGTTAGGTTTTGGAACTAAATTTACTTGAAATGTATTTAAATATTCTTATTTCTTGAAAATCTATTCTAACATAATATATATGGTAGTATGATACCTACCATAAACCACAGCTGTTTATTTATAGAAAATTCCTATCTCGTTTGTCTACAACTTAGATATTTAGAATACGAAGTACGAAGACTTAAAGCGATGTAACTATAGTTTAAAAATCAAATTTCGATTTCTTGATCTAAATATGTATAGTTTCTTTGTTTTTAAACCACGTGTTATTATTTTTATGTGTTTGTTACCTCATACAGAGAACATGTGTTTATAATAATTTAATTCAATAATGACTTATAATGACGATATAGTTTGACGCTAAAATTTTTAATTTTTGTTTTTTGTTTTTATTTATCATCGTTGTATCTTTATACGTTAATGTGTATAGTTAATACTTATTAGTTCGTTAAATATATACTTTTTTAAATAATAATTATTATGAGTTCATAATATAGCTTGTAATAAAATTATTTTTTAAACAAAATTTTCAATTTTATTCTTTCTAATGTTCAAGGTATTTTATGTATTTGACATAATTGATTATTTATAAATTGCTAAATTTTAAATTAAGTGTTTTGTAAACGTGAACTTTAAAATTATTTAGTTATTTGCATTTAACACCCAGTAGATGCCATGGATACGGTGCAAAGTATTTTTACTACTATAAATTACGCATATTATACAATGTAGCACAGTGTGTCTATTAATAATTCCTTAAATAGTTTTAAGAGTAACTTAGAAAAATAAATTAATAAATAACTTTTAGTCGAGTTAAATTAAATATATTATTATGTTATATTACATTAATGTGTTTAAAAAAAATGTAATAATGTTATAACTTAAAGTTTGATAAAACAAGATTATAAAATTATAGTTTAAGTTTTAACTTCCTCCTTATGAATTAAATTTAAGAACACAACAAAGGCATATTAAAGGTAATCTATAGTACATCAATTATATTAAAAGATCCAATTGTACTGGCAATTATATAGTACTCGTATTATAAAGCGTTTTTAACTTCTTGACTTTTGTGATATTTTATTATACATTATCACTCTCAAAAAAATTATCTTCAATATTGCTATGTAGAGCGTTTATAAATAAGTAAATAAAATATTGAATTAATATAATTTTAAACCAGAGATAGGATGCTGTGATTAGATGTTGAAACTCAATTTGCTTCACTCATCTCGATATCGTAGGATATCATTTATGGGTTTACTGTGAAATATTTTTATTTTTATACAAAGATAAATCTTCACATTCGTGTAAAATGTTTTTGACTAAAGCTTAGCTTACTATACTTATAATTGATATTGTTTAAAATATAACGATTTAATCTAATTACAAAAATATTAATAACTTTGAACAAATGTATTAAATATAATAATAATGAATCTATGAATAACGTATTATAGTATAATATCAAGTTTTGATTAAATTGTCAATACTTAAAGCTACTAATTAAATTAAAAGAATTCTAAAATTGAAAGATTTGTTTAAAATTGTACGCTTTAATATTATTGTATCTGCTATTGAAAATTAATTATTATACAAAACTAATTGTTTAATTTTACATTTTTATTTAGTTTTTTGTGAAGATGATACTACCATGGGACCCATGTTTATCAAAGAACCAGAAAACCGAGTGGATTTTTCAAATACTACTGGAGCTATAGTCGAATGTACTGCTAGAGGTAGTCCTAGGCCAGAAATTATTTGGATACGTGCTGATGGCACTGCTGTTGGAGATGTACCTGGTTTACGACAAGTAAGATTTCCTATTCTATAATAATTTATATAATGTATAGTACAGTGAGTAACTTGAAAAATTTTAAAGCATATAATTGTCAGTGGAATCTCTACATATCTCACTTATGCTTATTAGGATGAGATAGATGAAAGTGGAATTTTTTTAAGACTTTAATGGTCTTGTCTTTACGAAATCAAATACTTAAGTAATAAAATGCCATAAGATAACAGAATAATTTCTATAAATTCGTTCCGGAACGATTTTTTTATAGATAAAATATATTCTTTTCAACAATTACATTTTTAAATTATATAGATATTTTTTCAACTTTTTTAATAGGTATTCAAATAATTATTAATCATGAAAATTTGAGTTCAAATGCCAGTATAAATTCTTTAACTCTTCCATGTTAATCCAGTATGCTACTGATATTATCAACTAAATTTTCACGTAATAATGTTTTTTAAATTTTAAACACTTAACGAAGTGAATATTATACTTCTGTTCAGTATGGTTTTTATTTCTAATCATAGTGATAATTATAATTATATAAAACCTGTTAAAAAATTTTAAATTAATAAACTTATTTTTAATATTTATAGTATTTATACATTTATTGAATCTAAATTGTAATAATTATATTATATTGAGTTATAAATTAAATAATTTATATGTATATATATATATATAATGTATATTATATAATATATGTATAAAATAATTATAATAAAATTGGTGGCTGTGTTGGAGTATTTGGTCGAATGTCTGTGCGTGGATAGTGGATGTATAAAAATCTCCTGTTATTATAAATATAGAAATAAATCGGGTTTAAGACATATAATTTCACATTTATCACGACTTATGGCTAATGTCGTTTTATTTGCAAACCATGCTGAAATTTGCATAAATAATTTATTGTAATGGCTTGGTTGGGTTAGTTTTAATACCTATAGTTTGACTTTAAAAGGAAAAAAGTGTTTCTTAGTGTATCAAACAAAGGGCCAGTTATCTGTAGTATTCATTAAGATTATGTAGATCTATTAATAAACCAAAATAAAAATAAGTGAAAATATTTATTTGAACTTTAGTAAGAATTAAACAAGAATTACTGGTTAATGCTTTTTAATGTTTTATGTACAATATATTGTTGTATCTTACGATATTCAATAAATCGATATATGCATTTATCTGGTATAAAATTGATCTGATTATGTAAAACTTTTATTTAAGTATCATTATCACGGAATTAAGAAAGAAAAAGATGTTGTTGCTTATTTAAAAAATTAGTAAAAATTCAAATAAAACGACAAATATATACTATGTAACTATTTATGTTATACTTACTATCTGTTACTAATCCTAAAAATGTCGTCTGATAAACCGACTAAATCACCATTATTATATCCAGCTCAAGTTACTTATTTTATAAAATTTTTAAAATGACACATTTTTGGTTTTGAATAATTTTATAATATTTATATAGGTCAAAGGAGATGGAAATTTGGTATTTCCGCCTTTTCGAGCAGAAGATTATAAACAAGAAGTACATGCCCAAGTTTATATTTGTATGGCTAAAAATCGTGTCGGTGTAATACATTCTAGGGATGTTAATGTTCGAGCTGGTATGTAAACTAAATTTTATTTTTTAAACTAAATAATATATATTATCTGTAATTAATTAAATTAAAGATTTAAAATAAAGTAATATAATTAAATAAGTGTACCACAGAAATTAAGTATTTAATATTCGCACACCTAAAAATATTTTGGATTTAAAACATATTACACAAAATAATTTATAAGTCAATTAATTCAAAAATTTTAATTATTTTAAAATTTACATTTATAATTAATCCAATTGTTCAAAAAAATGTAGTATTCATCTACTTATTTAAGTTTAAACTTCTTTTTTTTAATGGCATGAAATTATTAAATACGTAGGAATTTAATGAAGGAGAAAATATAACATAATTATATAAATATTTCACAAAGATGATATTAAAAATATAAGTTAATTGTTCCTAAGTAGTTAATTGAAACATATTATGACTTTATTTACATAATATTTTCTAAACATTTTTATCTGAGTATTTTGTTCCTTTCAATAATTAAATATTGTTATTATTTATTTTAAAACATTTAAGTCTTTATTAATTTATTAAAAGTTAATTTGTGAGGTTGGTAAACAATTAGTTAATATTTTGATTCAATAAATATGAATTATTTTTTTGTTTTCTGGAATTGGGAACATTTCCAAAACTATTCACAAAGTTATTTTCGACACATTCAATGTTCTTAAAAAGTAAATATACCAAGTATAATTTTAATAAATAAATTAACATTAACCTATATACATGCATGTACATGGATGGAACAGCGTGTTGTTTTCTTAAAGTTTTAGCTCAAAATATAATTGAACTATATGAATACTTATTATAGTGCATCTCGATTAGTTAGAGACTAAAGAAGCTGAGTAATTTTTTTTTTGAAACAAAAAATGAAAATAAAATGTTCTGATTTTAAATAACAATAGATATGTATAATTATGAGTAACTCTCATTATGGCGTTTAGGATCAAATAAAATTTAAATTATAGTTATAGGCATAATTAACATAAAACAAAACCAGTGTCAACATGTTCGTAATCAGAAATTTTAAAGTTGTAGTTTCTACGTTTGTGTATTCACTGGTGACACAGAATTCTGTACAAATATTTTTTTTTTAAGGACTTAAAACAAATATTAATTAAATATAGGTCATATAAATTAAGTTAATGGATCTATTTCAAAAGAACTTAAAATGTAATTAGATGCCCATAAAGTAAAACTATGTTCATAATTTTTTATCAATTAACCCACCCACCAAGTAATGTTGTTGTTTCAAGTAGTATTTATTCTATCTTGTCGCTTTTTTCTTTAACCAATCGATATAGTTCATTTATAAAGGCAGAAACTTAAATATTATTTATAAGTATACTTGTATTACTTAAAATGTATTTTTTTATTAAAAAAAAAAAAAAAAAAACTTAAGATGTTATAACTTATAGTACTATAGTAAAATAAAAATAATAATATTATTTACATGTAATATGTATTAATTTAAACCTTATGTTTGATAATATTATATTAATATAAGCCCTGTTTACTACTAATGTGATTTTTTATTTACAGCCGATGATATAGGTATCTGATTATTGATTTTTTTTTTTATAATATTTCATAATATATTGCTATTACTTATGATATCTGTTTATAATATGGATGTTTGATATTATTAGTTGTCGCACAAAATTACGAAATTGATGTAATTAAAGAATTTGCTATTAAAGGCAATTCAGCTGTAATGAAATGTCAAGTTCCTTCGTATGTATCTGACTTTGTACATGTTTTATCGTGGATTACCGAAGATTCGGAATATATTCTAGGATCTGATTACGGTAGGAAGATTAGTGTGTTAAATGTTCGAATGTGTTCTTCCTAGATGATTGTCCAAATATTGAATACATTTTACAAAGTTGCAGTTAATTTAAGTGTACATTTAATGATTTATACTGTGTACACGATGCTGTAGATTCTAGAATAATAATATACAGCGACATAAGTACTTTATATATATATATATATATATATGTCAAGTATTGAGATTAATAAACATGAATGACCACTTCTGTGTGTATTTTTTACCCTGTCCAAACATGTTTATAATTTTTCACCCCTTTATAATATTCAAAAAATATCTATTACTTACCCTGATATGTTATTCTTCTAGTTGTTACACAGTTTTATGATACTGATGTAAACAAAGCTTACGCTATTCGTGGAAATTCTGTAATTATGAAATGTGAAACTCCGTCGTATGTCGCAGACTTCTTAACCGTTATATCATGGCATACTGACAATGGCGATGTATATTATCCAGGCAATGATAATGGTATTACATTTAGTGGTGTGCATTTAATGAATTTAAATCTAATTACAATTGATTTTATAGTTGAAAGTGACAGTGTTTCCTATCTAATCTCTCGTATAATTTCACCCAATAATATGCCCATTAAATTAATTATGTTTGTGTGTATAGTGTCTTAATTGTTTGTTCTACTATAGCTGTAAGTCAGTATTACGAAGTTGACGTAAATAAAGAGCCAGTGATAAAAGGCAATTCGGTTGTAATGAAATGTGGTATTCCATCATTTGTTGCCGATTTTGTAATCGTATTATCATGGACCACTGATAAGGGTGACAATTTTTACCCTGGAATAGATTATGGTATTTTGTAGCCATATATTATATAGTATGATATGGAGATTCCTAACGCATTTTTAATAAAATCCTATTAAAATCAGATTCTTATATTTATGCGTAACTCCTTAATTTTGTATTATCTATTTAGCTATAGAAGAACCATACAGAAGTGAAGTGAACAATGAATACGTTATACGGGGTAACTCGGTTGTATTAAAGTGTAGCATACCACCATTTATCGCTGATTTCGTGACTATTGTATCTTGGCAGGATAATCGTGGCAATGTTTACGAACCATCATTAATTGAAGAAAAACCCATAAACTTATTAAATAATAATGGTATTTAATTTAATGATTTTATAGTGGACGATTATTGATACTTACATCCTAGTGTTTTAAGTGTGACAAATTTCTTTTTCTATCCATTTATTAATGGTTGTTTATAAAATAAATTATCTTAGTTATCGAAGAACTGCATAGAAGTGATGTTATGTTTATCTAAATTATGTGATCGGGGGAAACTCGTTATTATTCAAATGCAATATTCTACCTTTTTTAGTGGATCTTGTTAATGTAATTTATTGGACTGATGACGTTAGTAATAATTACTACACCTATGAAAGTGAAGCAATAGATTATGGTACAAAAGGATTTAAATTCATTAAATTGTTTGAGTCAACATTTTTAATCCTTTTCAAAGTCTCACAACTCTGTTAATATTTCAAATTTTTTGTGGTATTTAAATTATAAAACATATTATTTAATAATTAATTATTAAATAATCATATTATTTACTTGTTAGTTTATAAAATAAATAAGGATTATTTTAGTAATACAAGAACCATACAGAAGTGATGTCGGATTGGAGTACGTCATTAGAGGCAATTCAGTAGTATTAAAATGTGGTATACCGCCTTTCATTGCCGATTTTGTGTCTGTTATATCATGGCAAGACGACGCCGGAAATGTGTTCCCCTCTATGTCAACCCAATCTATCCATGATGGTATTTGCAAATTAGACCATATGTGTATATGAAGAGAATATGTGTCATTCAATTTAAATTATTGTACAACTACTAAATCTTCCACTCCCTATTGTACTCCAGGTTATCGTTCTTTGTTTTTCACAATATACCAAACAACACTTAACATAAATTCCCTCATTGATAATTTACACGCAAATTTTTAATCTCTTAATATTTTACTATACACGTCAATACTTCGATTAAAATCTACATTTAGATATTATTATATATATATTTTTTTTACTGTTAGTGGTCACGCAAAATTATTTAGTAGAAGTAAATAATGAACATGTAATCAGAGGTAATTCAGCTATTATAAAGTGCAGTATACCATCATTTGTAGCCGATTTTGTAACAGTTTTATCGTGGAACGATAATACAGAAAACGAGTATATATTTCATCATGATTATACCCAAGGTATTTTTGTTAGAAAAATTCAGAAACATTTTATAATTCACATCACATAATTTTAAAATCATATCCCTATATAGGCTATATGAACGTACCTTTGTGATAAATATAAAAATGTTTATTATTTTTAAAAAAGTATCGGTTATTTTTAAGTTATTAAGCATTTCGACGTTTTATTATTTTTATGAACAATTTAAAACAAAATAAAATATTAAATTAGTTAACGTATTTATGAACAATCGTTATTAATTTATAATATTTTAATTAAGTTCTTTCCATTTAATCGATTTATTTTCTCTTAAGTTGTTAACCAGATGTATGCTTCAGAGGTGATAACGGAGTATGTGATACGTGGTAATACAGCTATATTAAAATGCACTATTCCTTCATTTGTGGCAGACTTTATTGTCGTAAATTCTTGGATATCCTCTGATGGTCAAGAATATCATAATTTAAATGACAATAATTATGGTAGGTCATGGTTTCTTAAAGCCAATTGACTATAATACACACTAACTCCGTCAATTCCTTAGACTTAGTATACAATTTTAAAAATACCTTCAATTTTAATTTTTTAACTGGACACGTATACTTTTTAAATCCTAATAATATTATATTATTGATGTTTTTATTTAAAAAAGAAAAAAAATTAACCAGATAAATTTGGCATATCTAAATAGTCCTATTTTGAAATGATAGTTCGTCGTTGTGTAGATATGGTTATGTGACGTTTTTATGCGTTTTAAAATGAAGATAAGTTATATTTTAAACACGAATAAAAAAAATAGGAAACAATACTAATTATTTTCAGGATTATTTATTCTTACTTTACTTTTATTTTAATCGTACATTGATAGGCTCAAGTGTTAAATTTTTATAGTTGTATTACAAAATTATATTACTGGAGCCGAAGATGAATATGTAATACTTGGTAACACTGCAGTGATTAAATGCAAAGTGCCAAGTTTTGTAACAGATTTTGTTTCAATTGAATCTTGGATATCTTCTGATGGTCAAGAATACCATTATTTAAGTGATAGATATGGTACACAGTAATTTTTGAACGTAGTATTTAATCAGTGTAATGTGTTCTGATGTATACTAATAATTCCTCTCATGTTGAAATCCGTCGGTTATCTATTTAGGTACTCTTTTATTTTATTTTTATATTTATACTTCATTATTTTTAAAAATAGTTGTGAATCAGAACTATGAGTCTGAATTGATGCCTACAGAATATGTAATACGAGGAAACTCGGCTATACTAAAATGTAGCGTGCCGTCGTTTGTAGCCGATTTTATTACTGTTGAGTCTTGGGTGACGAGTGAAGGTCAAACGTATACTAAAGATTCAACTGAAAGTAAACAAATTATTAATGAAAAATCTTAGAAGAAGATAACGTTTTTTAAATGTTTGTGTCATAGTAATCCTTTTATATAATCCAAAATATATCATCATCGTTGTATAATCGTTATGTAAGCACAATTATTTTTCGATTATCTTGCAAAGTTTTAATTATTTTACAGTGGTTATTCAAAATTATGTCACTGAAGCCGAAAACGAATATGTAATACGTGGTAATACCGCAATAATTAAATGCAAAATCCCCAGTTTTGTTGCTGATTTTGTTTCAGTGGACGCTTGGATAGCTGACAATGATACTATTTTTACTGTTCATACGATATTTAATTCGAATGACAATAATTGTAAGATTTTGTAACTTAACAAGGATTATTATTTCAAACGTTTATCTAAAAATCCTGACTTGAATCCATATATAATATGCAATATTGAAAAAATTATATATACGTAGTCAAAGCACTTTTTCTCTATCTTTACGACGAATTTTAAAATTGATGTGTCTTGTGATTGTCAATACGTGTGTTAATCATGGATGTTAATAAATTTTTGTCAGTTGTTCATCAGTCATATGAAGCTGAGGCTGATAATGAATACGTCATCAGAGGTAATAGCATCATTATGAAATGCGAAATACCAAGTTTCGTAGCCGATTTTGTTTCAGTCACTCACTGGGTAGATTCCACTGGAAAATCATATTATCACGATAATAATTATGGTAAAATTCAAAATAGTCTGGTTAAATATAATGTTATGTATTCACATCTACTATGTATTTATTTTTATCCTGTCTAGAAATTTTTCAAATCGTGTGCTGAAAAAAACTACGAATATACCGATATTATTATTATTCTGCCAAAAAGTCAATTAATGTTTTTTTTTTTTTTTTTTTTTTTTTATATATATATATCCAGTGGTGAATCAGCTTTATCAAACTAGAGTTATTGACGAATATGTGCTATTAGGAAATTCTGTTGTTTTAAAATGCCTCGTTCCAAGTTTTGTAGCGGATTTTGTTCATGTGTTAGGATGGGTGGATGATAGTGGAAACAGTATTGGAACAAACGTTGATAAACAGGGTACAATACGCATTTTTAGACTCGATGTTTAATGTATGATAGAAATATGAATGACTTTTAATTTTATATTATTGTTCCTATTCACTTTAATATATCAATATTAGTAGGTACAAAATAAATCTTATAAAATATAATTTTAAAAATAATACAAAAAAAAAAAAGAAAAAGTTTATTATGATTAATTAAATATGCATTTAGTTGTGGAACAATCATATCAGCTTCGAGTTAATGATGAGTTTGTACTCAAAGGAAATACAGCAATATTAAAATGCATAGTGCCCAGTTTTGTTGGCGATTTTCTCGAAATTATAGAATGGGTGTCTGAGTCTGGAGAATCGTTCAATATTAATCAACTCTATAAGGGTTTGTGTTGTCAATACCTAGTTGTTATGTTTTGGAATATATGATTTAAATATTATTAAAAAAAAAAAAAAAAAAACAATTATTTTCCATCTAATATCCTGAACCAATGAATCAGTTTTCTCAAAACTAAGTTCAAAATGTATATACTTTAAATACATATATTTTTCAGTTGTGAATCAATATTATGAAGCCCAAGTTTATGATATGTTTGTAATTAGAGGTAATACAGCTATTTTCAAATGTTCCGTACCCTCATTTGTGTCTGACTATATTTATGTTGATTCATGGGAAACTTCTAACGGTGAAATCTATTTTACTCCAAATACAAATCATGGTAGTATTTTCGATATTATGATGAATAATGAAAATTTATTGTTCGATTGTATAAATATGTTGTATTGCTTACGTATTATATAGATTGACATTTCCTATTTATTTTTTCTTTTTGCCACAAAATTCCACTTATTGGTTTTTATATATAATCACATTTTCTAATAATATACCTATTTGTATTCTAAATAAGACATTTAATACATTTTTATGATATATCTTGATGTTAAAAAACTTTTTTTTAATAATCATATTATATTTTTAAAAATTCGGTCTGTTTCACATATTATATCTAAATTTGTAAATATCTAACTATCATATTTCATTTATGTATCTACTTAAATATAGAAATTGTATTATTCAATTGGTTGCTTTCAGTTGTTAATCAGTATTATGAAGCAATTTTGTATGATATGTTTGTCATCAAGGGCAATACTGCAATTTTTAAATGTATTGTACCATCATTTGTTGCCGATTATGTTTCTGTTGTCTCTTGGGAAGATACTATTGGAAACAAATATTTTGTATCACCCAATAAAAACTTTGGTATTAATGTGTATTATTGTAGACTTTATAATATGAAATCAAATATGTACATTTACATAATTTTCCTTTTTTCGTCCTGTATTTGTGCTTCGTATATGTATAAGTATAATACATATTTTTAATAGTGAAAATTTCAAAAAAATTATAAACGCTTAAATTGTTTTACATACTTTTCACTGATATTCTTTAGCACACATTGATGTCTAATAAATTTCATTATATTTATCAAAATTTTTCTCACTGTTTATTCTGAATTGTTGTCTCTTTTTAGTGGTCAATCAACTTTACACTATTAATGTAATGGATGAATCTGTTCTTCGTGGAAATACTGCTATATTGAAATGTCACATCCCTAGTTTTGTTGCCGATTATGTGTTTATATCTAGTTGGACTTCAGATGATGGTGATGAGTATTCAATTAATGCAAATCATGCTTATGGTATTAAAATAAAACATTTTCTTAACTTTCTAGGTTTTATTATTAGGTTTAAATAATTTTTTAGAGATTCGGTTTTTTTCTGAAATAAATAAGACAAGGGTACGTTGCGGTTTTCCTTTTTTTGTTTCCCAATATTTTCATCATTTTTCTTTATGTCCCTCTGAATCCTGGATGAATGTGATGAATGAATGCGTTATGTAGTTAGTTAACACTGAACAATTTGATACTTTATATTAAATAGATTTATAAACATACTAATATTACATATTGATATTGAATTACTGAATAATATTTATTTTTCATTTTTTTTCTTGTTAATTTAATGAAATGTTTATATAAAGCTTCAAATATTGTTCAGTTGTTTATTGCTTTTGCTTTTAAATGAGAATAATCGATGCAAAATTATAATTAACTTAAAATAAATGTATAATAAATTTGTGAATTTCATACATTATTAGTGTGTGTACATTAAGATAGTGCCACATGTAGCGTATTTTATTAAAAACACCAATTCATTAAGCAAATAACCATACAGGTTGTCACAGTCATGAGAATAAAATTACTTGAGGTATTTGAGAACTTTATCTATGCTACAGCAGCTTCGTATTTTTTTTTAAGGATATAAGGTATTTTTTTTAAACTTGTATTATTTTACTTTTTTTTAGAATATTTTTACTAAAAAAAACATTTAATGTTGCTATTGTTCAGAAAAAATTTCCATCTATCTGGTATAGATGTTTTATTTTATAATTACATGACTGTGTCCTAATGGTTTTTTTCCTGCTTTGAACGGTTAGGTACTAACTTAACAATCATTTAGTTACGTTTTAAATGAAGCAATTTATATTTTTTTTCATTATAATCTCTAATTTTAATTTGCTTAAAATAAATTCTTAAATTTACATATTTACAGTTTCCTAAATAATGAAAATTGTTACTGTTGCACTTTCTTAATAAAATATATTTTTTCATTTGGCATCGATTATGAGAGATTTCATTACCATCATTAATTATTAACTTTAAAAAAATAAAACATTGATGACAATTCAAAATTTTTTTCTTTAAAATTTTATATTTTTTTTAAATTGTTTGAAATCTCTTTTATATTTTTACGAAGCTTTTGCAAAATAAATGTCTACAAATCAATTCTAATTTTAATTAATTTTTAATTTTCAAGATGGTAAATATTTGGTTTTACCTTCTGGAGAATTGCATATTCGTGACGTAACACCAGAAGATGGAACTAAGTCTTATCAATGTCGAACTAAACATAGATTAACTGGAGAAACAAGACTTAGTGCTACTAAAGGAAGATTAGTTATTACAGGTTAGTAAAATATAATTTTACATAAATATTTACTTATTCAATGAAAAGTATATTGGTAATAAACATAGTTAAATATTTTAAATCAAAAAGTTTTTTAATTCAAATTTTATATTATTTTTTTTAAGCAAAAAAAATTCTAAAATATTTTTAGTATGATTAAACTTAAATTTTCAATATTTTATTCTTGATTTATAATAAATACTATACATGAAGTTGCCAAACAAATTGAATGACTTCTACTGAAAACCTTTAGCAATTAATTTTATGTACAATTTTTCTACTGTATCTACATATTTTTATTATTTACTCTAGTGTTTTTCAACTTTTATTTTATAGCAACACAATATAAAAATATTTTATTCTTTGCAACATACAATAAAAAACTAAGAATAATGGATAATATTTAATCTTAATTAAATTAATGATGTAAAATTAAAAATAATAAATAACAATAACAGATAACTTAATTTAATCATTAAAGAAATTATATCAAATATCTATTAATTTTTATAAATCATATTAAAAATGTTTATACATTTTGTGTCATTTAATATGCTTTGTGACACTATTGTTATACCTATTGAGAAACACTGATTTATTCATTGTAGTTTACCAATATATTTTTCTTAGTGTAAATGCCAATAGCTAAATTATTATACTTTCTTATGTTTGTAAGTTAAAGACAATAATGAAAAATAGCAATTTTAATTTTAAATCAATTCAATTATAAACTATTTTATAATATCATAGCTTTTATTTAAGGTTTTTAAAAAATTTTAATATTTTAATTTAGCTATTTGGTACAATAAATAATTGATAATAAGATCATTGTTGTTATTTATATTTATGGTACTAAAAATATGATACTTTTATTAAAATCAAAAATATTTTAAAACAATTTTAATTTTTAATATTAAATGCATCATTGGTCTTATTAAAAAATTATTTTTTTAATTTTAAATTTTTAAGCTAATATTGCACTCAGACACATATTTTTTAGTTTTACCAGTTTTTTTAAATTATTAAGTCATAATAATTGTATTAATTTTTATTTATTTTACATAATAATATTTGTACTGCATATGAAGGTGTATGATATATTTTGTTCTATCAAAATATGAAGAAACTTGTTTACTGAAAAATGTGTGTTTGAATGAAAATGAAGCCTGAATGTTGGGATAGGGTACCCCTGCGACACATTAAAGCACAAGTCAGCCATGCAAAATATTAAATCAAATAAAATATTGATTCAAATAAAGTTATTTCATTTTTCTGTTATCATGATATTAGAAAATACTTTATCACTTCTTAGACCCCGTTGGTAGTTCATCTCCAAAATTTGCTTCTTTGGAAACTGGTAAGAGCTATCAGTTCAGATCAGGAAATAGTCTTGTGTTAAGTTGTTCTGCTCAAAGTCATCCAGTACCAACATACAGGTAAGGACTAGCATTTGAATAGAATTAATTTATTAAAACACAATGGTTTAAAGGTTAGGAAAACTAGTTGAACATATTTCAATTTTCAATTATAATTATTATATAATAAAGTTTCAATTTACTTTTACAATAACTGCAAAAAAATCATCTTTACTATGCTATATTTTATGTAGTTTTACGTTTTATTTTAATTTAGATCCCATTACTAGTATTGCTCCAAAATTCTCGTCAACAACAAACATTCAAGGATTTAAAATTCAACATTATAGTTCATTTGTTCTGCTTTGTCCTTCACAAGGGTACCCTGTACCAATTTCAAGGTGGGTAAGGCATTATAAAAATCTAAATTAAATTTTCCATTTAAAAAACCACTAGAACCAGTAAGTTCGACTGCACCTAAATTTCCAATGATGGCAGAATCTTTCAAATCAAAATTATTACAAAATGTTAACATGTTGTGTCCAGCGCAAGGTTATCCAGTTCCAACTTATAGGTATAAATCTTGTAATTTGAAATAATTAATAATATTTAAACTATAAAGTGCATTAGTTTTGAGCTTTAATGCAATTATCAAAGACCCTTTATAAATATAGTTTTGTTTCGTTTTTAAAATTATTGTTATAATGACATTTCTTGGTTTCGATTATAGAACCTATTGGCTTAAAAGCTCCAAGTTTTCCATCAGAAGCTAAATCTGTTACCTATATAAAAAAAATGGATCAAACTATTAGTTTATTATGTTTGGCACAGGGATATGGTGTACCAACATTCAGGTAAAATATTTTATCGACTTATTCTCTATATATTTTGGGGTAAAATAGAACCTGTAGGATTCAAGTCTCCTACGTTTCCATCTTCTTCAAAGTCCAGTTGGTTTGTTAAACATTTGTTGGAACATCTCTCTTTACTTTGTTCGGCCCAAGGGTACCCAATCCCAGAATACAGGTAACCAAATTCAAAAATTTTGACTTGATAAAATGTATTAAATGTTTATGAACAAATCATATAGTATACTAAAATTATTATTGAATAATTTATAATTTAAATAATAAGCAATAATAAAAATAAAAAATCCAAACAATTTGGAAATAAAATTTACATATTCCAGAACCATATAGTCTTAAGACACCTACATTTCCATCGGAAAATGAGATATTCAGATTCAAGAAAAAAAGTTCAAATAGTATTAGTTTACTCTGTGAAGCTCAAGGCTATCCTATCCCTTCATTCAGGTACAGTTAGGTATTTATAATAAAACCTTTTGGTATAATTTATAGAACCAGTAGGTCTTAAGTCACCAGTATTTTCATCTGATGCAGAAAGTGCAAGGTATAGAAAACGGTCTAATAATGATTTATCAGTATTGTGTTCAGCACAAGGGTACCCTGCCCCAAGTTTCAGGTGAGATTATTCCACAATGTTAATATAATTTACTAGTTTTAACTCACATGAAAGATTCTTAAAATTTAAAAAAAGATCTGTTTTTTAATAATTATAGTTATATAATATTTATTGTTAAACAAAGTGGACTTACTTTATTCTGACATTTTGGCTAAAGATCAATTATTTTTATATGTATTTCTATAATAGTTTATATATTGTTTTATCTATCCGATTATTTTTAGATCCTATTGGTATAAAATCACCTGCTTTTTCATCTGATTCAAAGGGAACTATATTTAACCGTAGGTCTAAATCTGATATTGTGTTGTTATGTGAATCACAAGGATATCCAGTTCCTGATCATAGGTGAGAGAATATTTTCTATTTATTTCCATATAGTTTCTAAATAAAAATTAGAAGGTTTTTTTTTATTAATTAACTATGTTAAAGTCGCATGGGTAAATCTTTCACTAGCATTTGGGTTCACAGAAAATAATATTTAATTTTTTTCGAGATACAAAGTTAACATATACCTACTGAATTTTCAGAACCTGTTGGTTATAAAGCCCCTACATTATCATCAGATTTTTCTATTACTGGATTAAAAAAACGTGTATATGGTCCAATTGTTTTATTATGTCAATCACAAGGATATCCTGTACCTGATTTTAGGTGAGAATGTGAGAACTAAATACGAGTTTTACCATTTTTTTTAAATTTTACCTCTAATTAAAATTACATGATTATAGCAGTTAACATTATGAAATACAAAACAATTTAAACAATCATATTTTTATGAAAAATAAAGTGTCCCAGAATTAAACATGTAGATAGGTATCATAACATGTATCAGGTAATAAAATAAAAGTTACTAACCACCTACCTATTGTCAAATATGCTTTGTTAAAAATTTTTTTTTTTTTTTAATGAGACAAATAAATTATGCATTTTTAGGAGATAGTATAAATAGGAATATGATCGAGTTATTAATAAAAATTAACAATTATTAAATTTTACATAGCTAATTTCTCTTTTTCTTTTTTTAATGAACTAGGGATTTAATCATTTCCTTAATTTGAATATAATAAATAACATTTATTGTAAACAATTTTTTCCAAATATACTGTTGAGTATTAAATTCTTTTTAACTTAAATTGTTTTACCATGAAAATATTTGTAAATTATTATAAATTACTTAATTTGATCTTAAATAAAAATAAAAATAATTACCTTATCTCCAACATTCAGATTTTAACCTGATTCATAAAAATATATGCATAACTATTTTCTTTCAATTTGTATCCAGAGCCTATAGGATTTAAATCTCCTACATTATCTTCAGATTTTGAAGGTACTCGTTTAAAGAAAAGCTCTAAGAATGCTATTGTTTTACTGTGTCAATCTCAGGGATATCCTGTCCCAGAATTCAGGTGAGACAATTATACAATAATTTTAAAAATGTATTTTGATGCTTTACCTTTTAGAGCCTGTAGGCTTAAAATCTCCTGCATTTTCTGCCAAATCAGAAACATACAAATTTAAAATGAAGTCTTTTGCTGATTTAAATCTTTTATGTGACGCACAAGGATATCCTATCCCAGCATTCAGGTTTGAAATAATATATCTAATTTTGATAGTGATTTTCTTTAAAGTTGATCTAATTTCTTATAGACCCGATTGGTGTTAAAGCTCCTTCATTATCATCAGATATAAAACGTAGTTGGATAGAAAGACAAATTAAAAAAGAGATTGGTTTACTGTGTCTAGCACAAGGTTCTCCAGTTCCTTTATCTCAGTAAGACAAAATTATGAATAAATTTATGGTTATCATTTAGTTAATATAAAATTCTTTCAATTTTTCTCATTTTTTAACATTGTGGAATAATATTGCTACTAGGAAATGTGTTTTAATCTCTTAAAATATTTCCTCTTTAGACACTGTTGGTGTTAAAGCCCCTACTGCACCAGATGATAAAAGTAGAACAATCATACGTCATTTTGGACAATATATAACACTTTTTTGTCAAACTCAGGCTTATCCTATACCGTCTTTCAGGTCGGTAGCATATAAATATAATGTTATTTTAACAGTTATCATTTATAAAATATTAAATATAAAAATAAATAAAGGTATATTTTAAGTTTTAAATCAGATATTACATAATGCAAAAACATATAAAAATATCAATTAACTAGTTAAATTAAGACAGATTTAAATACAATAGATTAAATCAATTTTTATATTGTATAATCCAGAACCTTTGGGTGTCAAACCTCCATCATTAGCTTTGGATGAAAAAAGTCGTTTTGCATTTCGATATGCAAAAGAAGACGTGTCGTTGTGGTGTCAACTACAAGCGTACCCTATACCTACATACAGGTTCGTCTAGTTAGGTTTAAAATTGTCATTAAATGAGTATCAAAACAATTCCAGAACCTGTTGGTGTTAAAAAACCCACATTTGCAAGTGACGATAAAATTCATTCTTTTGAACGAGTACAGTATTCTAACATAGGTCTTTTATGTGAAGTTCAATCATACCCAATTGCAACTATACGGTATAGTAAATAATTTTAATTAGTTATAAAAGAAAAAATGTATTCATCAAGGAAATATAAATGTTTTTATATTTTTAAAAACCAACATTAATATATACCTATTTAAAGTTGTATAAAAAAAAAGATTTTTACTATTTTTGCACTAAAATTTATAGATTAGATATTTATTAGCTGTATAACTTTAGCCTTTGACAAAAATTTTACTGTTACAAGCAATTAAAGATTTAAACAAAGCATTCTTTTAAAAATAAATTTATAATAATTGAAATTCTTACTAGACTTAGACCAATATTATATTATAGTATGAATGAAATTTATGTAATTGTTGTATTTAAAAAAAAAATTTTTAAAAGTTTAAAACTATAACAGACTTTTATTGTTTTATCTGTTACAAACATAATTTAGAACCAATTGGGATGAAATCTCCTACTTTTTCAACTGATACAAAAATTACAGCATACATTCGATCACTAAATGCTAATATTGGTTTACAATGTCAAGCTCAAGGTTTCCCAGTTCCTAATTTTCGGTAATTATTACTCAAATCTGTTTTTATTACTCTGGATTAATTATTTATTTATGTCATATCAAAATTTAATTGAAAATATATTTAAAAAAAATAAATGTATATATTGAATTTAATTGAAGTTTTTATTTATTATACATGATTAATTGATTAATTAATATTAAGTATGATCATATTTCATTGTATACAACTTTTTCTTAAAAATGATATACATGTATAATATATTGATAAAAATTGTATTATTTTACAATTTCATGTCCCTGATATTATGCAGATATAACATTTAATTATTTTAATGATTAAAAAGTATGACACAGATATTTTAAAATATTTACTATTAAAAAATTAGGAAATAATGACAAAGTTATCAATGTAATTAGTGTCTATTATATATTTATCAGATAATTAGTTACATAAATTATAATAATATATTAATAAATGATAGTTTATAAAATATAAATAAAGAGATTATTAATAAAAATAATTAAAAAAATTCTGACACATTATGAATCCAATGATCGAGTTTTTGGTACTTATTTAGGCAGGTATTACTAACTTTGATGTACAATTATAGAAATGTATTATTATTATAAATTTGAATGCATTAAAAAATTAAAGTCTTAAAAATAATAATAAACTTATTCTAAATTAAGCTCAATACTATACAACAGTACTGACAATACAAAAAATATTTAATGATAATTTAATAATTTTTAACATTATTTATTGATTATTGTAATACATTTATTACCAAGTTTGTTTAATAGTTTTGGGTCTTAATATCAAAAACTATAATAATTATATTAAATAAAACTCAAAAAGTAAAGTACTTGAAAACTATACTGTTATTAATTAAGCTCATAATCTCTAATATTTTTTTGGCTTATGATTTTTGATTTTACTCATATAATATTTATATTTCAATATTATTTTTCCATATGGTTACAATATTTTTAAGTAGAAACTTAATTATTTTAATGAGTACCATCAATTTTTAGTGCATATTAAATTAAATAAAAACATTAAACCAACTAAATGGTTTTGTTGAACAGATCCAATAGGAACAGTGATTCCTAAAGTACCATCAAAATTAAAGTTTGATCATGTTGACGGGGTTTTTGGACAAAATATTGTGTTATTATGTGAGACTCAAGGTCATCCAGTACCTGTTTTCAGGTAGATTTATAGCACTAAAATATATTATTAACTTTATACTAACTTAATATAACTTAAAGAGTCAATAAGTCATAATAATGTATTAATTATTTTTCGGGCTTCAATAAAGACAGGGACTTTATTATTATTTATTCCATTAGATAGTTTCTTTATATTATCTTATCCATATATCAATATGTTCTTAGATCCCCAAACAAGTATTTCACCAAAAATTAAAAAGGAAGAACTTGCCATTTTAATTGGAAAACCATTTATGATCGAATCTCATTTATCAATGGTTTGTTCAGCTCAGGGATTCCCTGTCCCTTATTTTCGGTATGTAAATTAAGTATAATATTTGTATGTGTTGTTACCAGTCTGTTTAAATGAAATTCCAGTCCAGTTAATTAAGTATATTTTATATTATGTTATCTGCAATTAATATATACAATATACAATATATCTTATTAAGACACTTCAAAAAAAAAAAAATATATATTTGTATTTATGTACCAATTTAAAATTAAAATATGTGGTGCTTATAAAACTAAAAAAAAAAAAAATTAATATTTACCTGACATTTGGGTTTCCATAATTTTTAGTATCTTTTCTGATATACCTACTCTATAAAAATCACTTAGTTTAAATAAATTTACAGAGCCTACAGGAAATTTATCTCCAAAAGCTCCCGGTGAAAAATATGATGGAGGAAAATTAATAACATCTGCTTTTAAAAAAAATATTTATATTGTTTGTAATGTGATTGGTTTTCCCATTCCTATATATCGGTATGTTAAATATTTTTTTTAAAAGGTATTTATGTAATGGTTAAAGTTTGGACTATTGGGAGCAATACACGTTTTATAAAAATTCTTCAAAAATTTGAGTGTTTTAATGTGTTTATAAATATTCAAACGGGGTTCTCTGTCCTTTTATTTCATAGTTAAAAATATTCAAGTAAAAAAAATAAACACAAAATTACAGAACCACATTCAAATATTGCCGGTAAGGTTTCTAAAGAACGTTTTGAAGGCAATCATTTTATTGCTAATGGACAAGCTGTACTCCTATGCCCTGGTCAAGGTTTCCCCATTCCCAAATATGAGTAAGTTGTGTACAAATAAACTTGATCATCCATTTCTGTTCAAATTTCTTAATAATAAATTAACTGTTATACTACTAAGTTACATACAAAAATTCATAGTCAAACAATTTATTTCAAGTATGTTAATGTTGGATCTAATTTTGCACCTCTATCCCTCTAAAGTCTACTTGATTCTTTAAGTTCAAGTTGTAAGATTATCAATATTTGATACTTATTTTTATAAGATATTCAGTTAGTAAACAGAAATTAATTTAAAATATATGAAGTTTTTCCAAAATGTATGTTTATTTTATCTGTTTTATTTAATGTGTTGTGTGATAATTACATTTTTATAATAAAAAAATTATATTTACATTTGATTTTAAATAAAATTGAATATACGTAAACTTTTTTTTAATTCTTACTTAATATCTATACTGTATTTATTATTTTATATTTTTATCTGTAATGATTACACAATTCTAAATTTCAACTGAAACAAGTTATTAAATTTTTATTCTTGGTTGTTTCTTATTTTCTAAACTAAATTAATAAATTGTATTTGTTTCTTTTTTTTTTCTTTTTTGTGCTAAATTGTGGCATAGATATGGCAAAATGAATATTTATTTAACAAACTTTTTAATATAATTTTTAATAGTCCTAATTCTAAATATGTGAGAATTCAATAATAGTTATTCATATATGTAAAAAATGAATTTCAAATAAATACTTTATAAACTGCCATTTTTATTTAAACAAAAAAGAAATGTGACTTTAAAATATTATGTAATCGCTATTTTAAATATTTCAAAACTTGAAATATGCTTTAAAACATAATTTTAAAAATATTAATCAATTATTAATCAATTTATTTTTTAAAAAGTCACATTTCTAAAATATTATGAAAAAAAAGACAAAATTATTCAATAACGGCTGTATTTGTGGACAGGTGGTACAAATTTATTGAAGGTTCGAACAAAAAACAAGCAGTAATATTAGATGATAGAATTAAACAAGTTTCTGGAACATTGATAATTCGTGAAGCTAAAGTAGATGATTCTGGCAAATATTTGTGTGTTGTCAATAACTCTGTTGGTGGTGAAAGTGTAGAAACTGTATTGACAGTTACAGGTAAGTTTGTTTTTAAATAATATTCATTTTTTTTGCTAATTATTTCCATTAATTATCATGTTATACTTTATGATTTGGAAATTGCAGCTCCATTAAATGCAATTGTTGAACCTACCATTCAAACTGTAGATTTTGGAAGACCTGCTACTCTGACTTGTAATTATGAAGGAAATCCAGTAAAAACTATTTCTTGGTTGAAAGATGGTAAACGATTGAGTTCTCACGATGGAAGGGTATTGAGAATTGATTCCGTACGCAAGGAAGATAAAGGAATGTACCAATGTTTTGTGAGGAATGAACAGGAGAGTGCTCAAGGAAGTGCTGAACTTAAATTAGGAGGAAGATGTATGTTATCTTTCAGTGTATATTTTTTTCTTATTAATGCAATTTAATTTTAATTTTTTAACAGTTGAGCCACCTCATATTAAAGAATATTTCAATGATAACACTATGCAACCAGGAGTCTCTTTACACTTGAAATGTATTGCATCAGGAAATCCTACTCCTGAAATCAACTGGGAATTAGATTCCAAACGCCTCAGCAGCACAGAAAGGTCTGTAGTATGAAAATTCTAGTAATTTATATTTTACTTAATTAATATGTTTAGACTTCGTATTGGGCAACATATTACAATGGCAGGAGAAGTAGTTTCGTATCTTAATATCTCTTCAGTCCACACTAATGATGGTGGTCACTATAGATGTGTAGCTGTATCTAAAGTTGGTACTGCTGAACATACTGCACATCTCAATGTTTACGGTCTTCCTTTTATTAGACCCATGGATAAAAAAAATATAGTGTCAGGAGAAAATCTCTTCGTTACTTGCCCAGTAGCCGGATACCCATTGGAATCAATCACATGGGAAAGAGGTAGACATTTACACATTTAATTTATCAGTATTCAACATATTATGTTAATTTAATTATGTCATCTAAATACAATTTAAATATTAGACAATCGACAACTTCCTATCAACCGCAAACAAAAAGTATTTCCTAATGGCACTTTGATTATTGAAAATGTTGAAAGATCTTCAGATCAAGCTACTTATACATGTGTTGCTCGAAACGCTCAAGGACATACTGCTAAAGGAAATTTAGAAGTACAAGTGATGGGTATGTTAATATTTTAATATATATTTCATACATAACTGTTCTTCATATTTACCAAAAAAATTATTATTTTTCTATTTTAAGCATTTTCAATAAAATTTTTGATTGATATTTTGTATACTTATTATATACATTTATCAATTTAAGCAAATCACTCAAAACAATTTAAAATTTCATTCTATAACATAACTATAAATTCTTGATGGTAAAATAAAAATTTAAATATGAAGAATAGATTATAATCTATAACTATTTCAAAAAATTATAATAATTATTTTAAACTTATAAAAAATGTATAGAGTATAGAAATACATGAAAGTTAATTTATAGCTTTCATTAAAAATGTATGATATATTAATAATCATAAATATTTCATACCTAATTTAGGCATTGTAAAAGTATTACTCAATTAAAATTGTCCAAAATATTTAAAATTAAATAAATACTATAGGTTTGGATTTTTGATTTACTGGTTAATATACAATAAAAATAAAAATAAATTCATATCAACATGAATACTTCATATCATATATTACAAAATAATTATTATTGTATATATTTTAATAATTTATTTTAAATAGGAATCAGTAGAATTCTTTTAGATTGTTCAATAATTGTTCTTCGTAATGATTATTTAGGGCTATCAAATTATAATATTTTGATTCAATGATAATTTAATTATTTAAGTCTCAACTTCAACAACTTTAGATTATTTGTTACATCTCCAGGTAAGTGAAATTTAGTGGTTTGTTAAATTTAATCTATTAAGTTAAAATGTTTGTCATAATTCTGATGGTATACAAACACAATAAACAATATAATTTTTAGTTCCACCTGTAATATTACCATTTTCATTTGACGAAGAAACCAATGCTGGTGATAATGCACAGTTAACTTGTCATGTGAGCAAAGGTGATATGCCTCTCGAATTATTTTGGACTTTTTTGGATGACAAAAATCGTTCAGTTCCACTTCCTGAACTTACTACTATAAATAGGATAGGAAAAAAAATAGCTGTACTTGAGATACCTGTGGTAACACAGTTTCATCGTGGTACATATGTATGTACTGCAAGTAATCGTGCAGATCGAGTTTCACAATTTGCTGTTTTGTCTGTGAATGGTAAACAATTAAGGAGGACAAATAAAAAAATAATGTAGCATGTCTGTTGTACTTACTCTCAACTCTTGGCAATGTGACGCTAAATTGTATTTATTTAGATTAAAATAATAAATAAATAATTCCTAATCGTATTATTTTCCTACGGTATTAAAAACAATGTATTTGTTATTAGTACCACCATTAATGAAACCATTTTCATTTGAGGGTGAATCGAATGTTGGTGAAACTGCTCAGCTCACTTGCCATGTAATTAAGGGTGATACACCATTAGAAATAACATGGGTGTTTCAAGGCCCAGATGGTCGTATACAACCTATGCCACAGCCAATAATTGAAAATAGAATTGGTAAAAAAATAACAATGTTAGAAATACCTACAGTAACAGAATATCATCGAGGAAGTTACTCGTGTAAAGCGACAAATAGAGCAGGAATCGTCAATCAAACTGCAATTTTGATGGTTAATGGTATACAGAGGCGTATATTTTGAAAATTTATCCGTAACAACGCAACATAAGCACTAGCACATTATGCTTTTTGTTTTTTTAGTTCCCATTTTTCATGCATTTTTACTAAAACTATATTATAATACTCAATACTAAATAGTATTTTTAATTTATTCATGACATATTTTCTTTCGATTTTAGTACCCCCTTCAATAATGCCTTTTTCTGTTGATGGTGAGTTGAGTGTCGGCGATAATGCTCAATTAACATGTCATGTAGCACGAGGTGATATGCCTATTAACATCTCTTGGACGTTTCATAGTGCTGATGGTGGAACAGTGAGATCATTGCCTGAGCCTATATTGCTTAATCGCATAGGGAAAAAAATTGTCATGTTAGAAATACCGTCTGTTACTGAATATCATAGAGGCTCTTATACATGCATAGCAACAAATCGAGCTGGTGTTATCGAATACACAGCAGAATTAATGGTCAACGGTAAAGATAATCAGTTCAGACTCACACAATAGTATTATTATTAAGCTTCCAGCACTTCTGCATGTCCAGGTTATTGTAGCCTTGTTAGGTATTGAAGTCTATTTCATCCTATTATTATATTTATTCAACATAATAATCCTGTTTTAAACTTACGAGTAATTTAACATACATTTATGTATATTATATATTTTTTTTTAATGAAATACTTATTTAATTTTAAGCCAATAATATTTTTAACAATCCACTTAGGATTCTTAATTATTCAATTCATAGTGACGACAACCGACTAGAGCACTGATTTTTTACTAACAAAATGTTTGAGTAATAATACATTTTAAAATTATTACAAATTTCATTTTTACCCAATTTAGTAGTTGAAAAACAAATTTCATACTTTTCTTTAGATTGGATTTTAAAATTGTCTTCATTAACGATGTTGTTTAAAACCATACTGCATAATTTATATATTATCGAATATAATAATATTTAATAAGGTAATTGTACAGTCTATGTGTGTAGATAATTATTATGTATTTCTATTTTACCAGCAAAATTTTCATTTTTAATCTACTCTTCTATGTTATTCTTGTTGTTCTCGAATATTTTAAATAGTATCACATCCAACGTCGTTAATAAGGATCTAATGTATAAATATTGTTGCCAGACTTTTCTTCGTTATTCTCTGATTTCTTAAAGTAATTTTAGACTTTGCAATATTTATATCGAATTTAATGGTAAATGCCTCAATTTTAAATTTCCTGAAGTATAAAATATTTTCAGTACTTCCACGTATCAGACCATTTGAGTTTGAATCAGCAGTATTTGCTGGTGAACCGGTACAATTGACATGTTTTGTCACAAAGGGTGACAAACCATTGCGGATATCATGGTATTTACACAGTAAAGAATTGACATCTCAAACCGGCATTACAACTAGTACAATGGGTGATAGAGCTAGTAGTTTATCTATTGCTTCTACGGGTCTTTCCAACGCTGGAAATTATACTTGTGTAGCTCAAAATGCTGTTGGAATGGATTCTTATTCTGCATATTTGGAAGTAAATGGTACAGACTTGGATATGGTTTTTATCCAAAATATTTTTAACGATTTAAAAGCTTTTTTAATTATTTATCTGGAACTACTATAATAATTTCGATGCATCCAATTAAGACATTTGGATTTTGATGCTCTTGTAGTTAGTTTGTGATAAGTATGTAACATATTCCTTCTTCTTTAATCCTATACATTAATATTATCGTTTATGATAATTTTTATTTGTAATTTATATAACCTTAAAAATAATATATATGCGAACAAATATCTTATTCATTTAGAGACTTTTTAAATTATTATCAAATATTTATGGATGTGAGATTTACAATTTAAAATTATAAAACAAACATTAAAAATTTTAGTACCTCCGCATATCAGACCATTTGAGTTTGAATCGGCTGTCTATGCTGGTGAACCAGTTCAGTTGACTTGTCTTGTGACGAAAGGTGATAAACCTTTAAGGATATCGTGGTACTTGCAAAGCAAAGAATTAACAGTTTCTCAGACTGGTATAATAACCAATAACCTGGGTGATCGAGCTAATAGTTTGTCAATTTCCTCGGCTGGTATCTCCAATCGTGGAAATTATACATGTGTAGCTCAAAATGCTGTTGGAATGGATTCTTATTCTGCATATTTAGAAGTAAATGGTACTATAAAAAATATTATGAAACAATTATTTGTTTTTCTATAAACATTAAGTAATTTATGTATATTTATGCTTATCGCAATACATATATACATTCTTTATTTCCCTATAATTTCTATTACTATTATTATTTTTTTGAGCGCATTCCTCATGATCCTATTATCAATAAAATAAATAATGAACGATAATCATGAACAAGATAAGTAATGCTTGTAAATATATATACCCATGTAAGTTTTTAATATAAATTAATTATTAAAAACATGAAACTTTAAGTTGAAGATGATTTTCGTGATTTCTAGTTCCGCCTCGAATAAGACCATTTGAATTTGAGTCTGCAGTTTTTGCCGGTGAACCAGTACAAATAACATGTCTTGTGACAAAAGGCGATAAACCTTTAAGAATATCATGGTATTTTCACACTACAGAACTTACGTCATCTCAGACTGGAGTTTATACTAGCTCTATGGGCGATAGATCAAATATTTTATCCATTCCTTCTGCTGGTCTTCCTAATGGTGGAAATTATACATGTGTAGCACAAAATGCCGTAGGAATGGATTATTATTCTGCATATTTAGAAGTTAATGGTACAATATTATTAGGTTTAAATACGACTGTTGCTTATCGTATGATTAAATAACTTAATGGTGGCCTATATTATAATTTTAGTAGTTTGTTTTTCAATGAATAATCACACTATTTTCCTTTTCATCCTTTTTATAAAAATAGGTATTAAATTAACATGAAAAGTGCATAAAACTAAGAAAAAATATTTAACTAAAACTTCTTAGGCCATTTCAGTACAACATATTTTATTATGTATTATGTATCTCTGTAAACCTGGCAAAATTATAATTGCGAGTCATTTTATGCGACAGAATTAAAATAATGTATAATTGAATAATATAATATATAGTAAAAAGAAAATGAATAGGATGTATTTATCGCACAAGTACACAACAATTACAAAATAGTAATATTAATAGTACAAATGTACTATTAATCATTTAGTGTTTAGGGATTGCCGATGATCAAAATATTGTTTATGAGCAACTTTGTCAAACACTTATTTAGTAGGTATTCAAGTTTTTTTTTTTTTTCAAATAACATAATTAGTTGTTAGTATATAATTTGAATTACTAAAAATTAAATTATTATACTATACTACTAGACACTGCAGTTTTATTTATCGTTATAATTTATAATTCTTTAAAACTCGCTTAAACATAAATATTTTTAATATTCTAACCTAATTATTAAAATAAAAAAAGTAATTATTTGTCAAATACATATTATCTTTAAATTTAAAAAATGTATACTAAAATTAAATAACTAAAAATAAATACTTATGTAGAAATATAATTGACAATTTGTAATTAAAATATATTAAAAAGTATTCCTAATAAGACTGTCGGTGAAAAATGATTCAATCATACTTAAATTAATATATTTTAATATTTATTTAGAGTTGATTGATGTGATTTATAATACGTTTAGAAATCATCTTGATAGATATCTTGAACTGTTTACAGTATGCCCAAAAATCTTACCATTTTCATTTGGTGAAACACCAAGTAATGCTGGTGATTCGGTGCAAGTCGTCTGCACTGTTGTTAAAGGCGATAAACCTTTACGTATTAGTTGGAATTTTTATGGGGAAGAGTTATCATCTAATATGGGTATTACTACAACGCCTGTAAGTGATTCGATGAATGTCTTATCTATACCTTCTGTCGGGACAGCAAATCGAGGAAACTATACTTGTGTAGCTAAAAATTCAGCTGGATATGATTCGTTTACAGCTCAACTGTTGGTTAATGGTAGAAATTTAAAATAAAATTAGTATGCTTATAGTGTATGATGCGACATTCCTTTTCCAGTAATAGTGTATCCTCAAGGTAACTTGATAAAAAGTTTCTAAATAATTTATTCATTCGTCAGTATATTAATTTAATATTAAGATTATCATCTAAATATTAAAAATCATCAATAAATTTATTATTCGGTGATAGAAACATATACATTTTTTCATTGTTCACCATTTATATAGATAACTTACTTATAAGTTATAATAAGAATAAGCTAACATGTACGTTTACAGTTCCACCACAAATATTGCCATTTTCATTTGGAGATAATCCCAGTAATGCAGGTGATAAAGTTCAAGTTGGATGCACGGTTGCAAAAGGTGACCAACCGTTGCGTATAAATTGGAATTTTTATAGCGAGGAACTGTCGTCAAACATGGGCGTTAGCACCATGGCTGTTGGAGATTCAATGAACGTTTTGTTTATTCCATCTGTTGCTCCTTCGAATCGAGGAAATTATACTTGTGTTGCTAAAAATCCTTCTGGATATGATTCATATACGGCACAACTTTTGGTTAATGGTATACATTATACCTATATTCTTGATTACACACGCAACTATCGTTTGTAGCGCTATAACTTTAAATCCTATTTAATCCTTTTATCGTATAAGACAGTGTACTTATGTACTAAATAAAAAACACAACATTTAATAATACCGTAATTTTATTAGAGTTGTATTGTTTTAAAAAAAATGCACACATTTTTTCTTCCTATACAGTGGGTCCAAAAATATTACCATTTTCTTTTGGTGATACTCCTAGCAATGCTGGAAATACCGTTCAAGTAGCATGTACAGTCTCAGAAGGTGATAAACCGTTACGTATTAGTTGGAATTTTTATGGTGAAGACCTGTCATCGGATATGGGCGTTAGTACTATGCAAGTTGGAGAATCGATGAACGCTTTGTTTATCTCATCAGTTGCTCCCTCAAACAGGGGAAACTATACTTGTGTTGCACAAAATTCAGCTGGGCTTGATTCATTTACAGCTCAACTTTTAGTTAACGGTATCCAAAATTACCTGGATTTTAACTATTTGTATATGTGTATTTAGTGTAGCACTTTTTATCCTAAACTTATCCTTATAGCGTTTTAAATTAAATGTTTAAATCTATTTTAGAAATTTAACCAGTCATCATAATACAATATTTCATTGTATCACACATAAATACATAATTACCATAAACTAATATTTTATTTTAAAAATTATAAAAAAAATGTATAATTTTAAAGAAATTATGTAAATTAGTCATTTGGCATTGTTATATATTAATTCTTACAGTACGTCCTAAAATATTACCATTCTCTTTTGGTGATTCACCTAGCAACGCTGGAAATCCTGTGCAAGTCGGATGTACTGTTATGGAGGGTGATAAACCTTTACGTATTACTTGGAATTTTTATGGTGAAGAGTTATCATCAAACATGGGTGTTAGTACTATGCCTGTCGGAGATTCGATGAATGTTTTGATTATACCATCAGTGGTCCCTTCTAACCGCGGAAATTACACTTGTTTAGCAAAAAATTCAGCTGGAAATGATTCTTTTACTTCTCAGCTATTAGTAAATGGTAGTGATTTTACTCTCCAATTTAGAGTAACTATTATGTTTATTATATTATCTTATCTGCATATCTATGTTTTTACTATTTAGATCATCATTTGGTTTTTAAATTTATATTTATGATTTCTTATTTACCTATGCATATATTTCCTATTTTAATATTGTGGATTCATGATCGAAAAATCCTTTAAAACCATTAAAAATAAAATATATTTGGGTAAAAGCACATGTCGAATAGGTATTTCAATTTACGTATTATTAAGAACTACCTATTTCAGTATTACCAAAGATCATTCCGTTTTCATTTGGGGACGGTCCGGTAAATTCTGGTGAATCAATTCAAGTTGTGTGTTCGGTATCAAAGGGTGATCGTCCAATGTCAATAACTTGGAGTTTTTATGGTGAAGCGTTATCGTCCGATATGGGTGTGACCACACAAATGTTGGGAGATGCAACTAATTTTTTGTCTATTCCTTCGGCTGGTCCTTCAAATCAAGGAAACTATACTTGCATCGCTAAGAACAATGCCGGATTTGACACATATACTTCACAGCTCGTGGTCTATGGTATTTAACAAAAAAAAAAAAAACACGGAAAAACGATTGTGTTAATAAAATTAGCAGCATGATCAACGCGTTAAAAAATAATCATCTAGTTTATCACGGAGACACTAACAACAGCACTGCAACTTAATATTCCTATTATAATAACATTAATTAAAGGTACTTATTCTAATCATTTAAACCGTTTCGACTATCCTATTAGATATATTAGTTTATACATCAATATCGGTATAGGTACTATCAGGTTATATAAATAAAAATTATTAAATATTAATTTTTAAGTTTAAATTATTTCCCTTATCACTACTACCCAACTTATATTTATATACAAATGAGTGTTTAGACGCTGTTGATAATTATTTTTAGTATTACCCAAAATATTGCCATTTTCCTTTGGAGATGGACCCATCAATGCTGGCGAGTCTGTTCAACTGTCTTGTTCGGTGGCTAAAGGCGATAAACCCATGTCGATAACTTGGAATTTTTACGGTGAAGAACTGTCTTCTCACATGGGTGTCACTACACAAATGTTTGGTGACACTACAAATTTTTTATCGATCCCTTCAGTCAGTGGCTCAAATCGGGGAAATTACACTTGTGTTGCTAAAAACTCGGTTGGGCTCGACTCGTTTACATCTCAACTGATGGTTAACGGTATAATTACGAATTAATTTTGTATTCATCGCATGTCATTATATACAATAATATGACATTATGTACAATAATATTTTATTGTTCTCAGCACAACGCTTACAATAGGTGGTGAGCTTTTTCCTGTAATTTATCCCATTTAATAAATACCCGCGATCTAGTCCTCGTTATGATAAAAGTTTATCGTTTTATACGTTCAACAATATTGTCAACATTATCGTAATAAAACACGTATAATGACAGCTTTTGCTAAAAAGGTATTCTACTAATTCATATAATATATTTTTATTCCGATATTCTGTATCTACTGGTTGTGCAAAATCGAAAAATACGTTGCGCCCGCTGTAATACTCGGTTTTTGGATTTTTATTTTCATAAAATCATAATATATGTATTCTTATTGGTGAAAATTTTACATTTGGTTAACTTTATTATTTAATTCAGTCGTTTCATTTTTCATAATTGTTTTCTAACATTTATAAATTTGTATTTTGTGGTATTGTAGTCCTACCACATATTGTCCCGTTTTCGGTTGACGAGAAAATAAGGTCTGGCGATAGTATACAGTTAAATTGTCACGTTTCAAAGGGAGATAAACCTTTAGAACTCAACTGGTTATTCAACGACGACGAACTCTCATCAGAACTGAGTGTGACAACAACCAAGCTCGGTTCAAGTTCTAGTGTACTTACTATCGGTACTGTGTCTGCTGCACACACGGGAAAATATACCTGTATAGCTTCTAATCGAATTGGATCTTATAACTATTCAACGTATATAAACGTTGATGGTACTTATTTTAATTTTAACTAAAGTTTTGCTTGTGATTTATAGTGTTGCTGTGTAATGATGTTGCCCTTAATACTTAACGTCTGATAGTTAATTTGTCATCTAACTTATATTCATAACTGGTAATTAGTACGTATTGTTTATAGTTTTGCCCATAACCATTTAATTTAAATTATTCCTTTAAATCGTTCCATTTATTTTGATCAATAAAAATAGGTTATAACACAGGGATGTTAAATGTATAACCATAATGTATATCAGTAATTTAAGATTAGAATTTCAAAGTTTATGAACGACTGCGAAAACGTTTATAATTTCGAAAAACTATTTTTATTAAATGCCATCTACTTTCATAATTGTTTAATATTATTCAAACTTATTATAAATTATAAAATAAATGTTTTGTGATTTGACACATGAATAATTTTATTTCGAAGTCCCACCCAAGATGACTCCTTTTACATTCGGTGACGATATTCCCGAGGCCGGTGAAACGATTTCGATCCAATGCACCGTGTCTTCTGGGGACATTCCCATCGAGTTCGCATGGACATTCAACGGTAAATCGACCAGTGACTTGGCGAACGTTTTTGTTTCAAAAATCGGACGCCGAGTTAGTTCGTTAACCGTGGAATCGTTGACGGAGAAGAACGTCGGCAACTATTCGTGTCTTGCCAAAAATATGGCCGGCGAGACGGGACACACCGCGTCGTTATACGTGAACGGTAACTACCCTCTGATAAAAATTCGGGCTGCAAAATCGTCAAAAATATATATTATAAATAGGTACATATCTAGCATGCGCACCATATGACAGAAATCGTTGTAGATAATTTTATATATCGTATGTAAAACGACATATTTAACTACTGCGGGTTATATTGATTTTTAATGAAAAATCACATTTTTTTTTTTTTTTTGTCAGTAGTTTTCCATTGTTCTTCAAAAATTGTTCCATCGAAATTCAAAGTGCTCGTATAATTGAAAAAACGGTAAACATGTTTTACTACTTCCATTAACATAACCTTAACAACCTTTACCTAACCGACTAGTGCAGTGGTTCCTAACCTTATTTATTCTACGCCTCCTTTGTAGATTTTCAAAAATCTCGCGCTCCCCACCCACCTATAAATTAAAAAAGTTATAATTTTTTTGTTTACTTTACATTTTACAAATAAACTATATAATATTCGGAAAGACTACTTTTTTATTGATGATAGTAATTATAAAATATAAATAATTGTAAATAATATAGTATTATAGTGGAATTTTAAATATAATAAAATTTGATAAATAAAAATTTTTCTTTGTGATGACTGCTTGCGCCTCCCCAGCGATGTGTATACGTCCCCAGGTAGGGAACCACTGGACTAGTGGTTTGACCAAAACAGAATGAGTTTATACATTTGCAAAAAATTTAATAACTGTTAATAAACATACATAAACAATTCTGTATGTTTTATTTTACAACATTTCCTTACATTTGTTTGCTCTCGTTATTTTAAAATAAATTATAATGAGAACTAGTAATCAAAAATGTTGTTTTCAAAACAGCAGTCGTCTATTGCACAGAACAATGTATGTAAAGTGACAATACGAGTAATAAATGTTTTGTTTATAAATGTTTTCAATTGACACTGCGTTGAATTTAAGCCCATGCAAAATTTTGTGTACAAAATTTAAACTTGAAGGATCGTGTATAATTAAAATGGTTATTAGAATCTACGTGGTTCTACAAAATTACCAATTGGATGTAGATTTACTCATCTCGGGTTACGTTGAGTCGAAAAATATTGAGTGGCAAGTGAATCGATACAACGCATGCATTACCTATACACTATAACATTGTTACGCATATACCACATGCATACCCATATGCATTATGTTGTTTAAAGCGTACCGTTGGACTTGCGGCGGTCCATTTCTCTTTTTTTTCTGTTCCTATCCGGTGCCATGCGTTATTATTTATATTTGTTGGTCTGTTCACCTACAGTTTTTCCGAAAATAAAACCGTTTACGTTCGGAGACACACCAGTATTCGCAGGACAGTCCGCCCAAGTGGCTTGTTCGGTTTCAGAGGGAGACTCTCCACTGGAGTTGTCGTGGACATTTGACGGGCCTCGGGACGTGTTCGGTTTGGGCGTATCTGTAGTGAACATTGGCACGAAAACCAGTCTGTTGTCGATTGACAATACTGACTCCGTTCACCGGGGAAATTACACGTGTCAGGTCACGAATCGCGCAGGCCGGACGTCCTATACGGCCGGATTAAACGTACACGGTACCTTAAACTTACTTATGATTGGTTTGAATTGTATGCGGGTCGCTACGTTTTTCAGCATGTGACGCGTACTTATCAGCTGCAAGTTGCAACTATATATTTTAAAATACCTGTGATAAATATAAATATATATTATATCAAAGCTGTATATTTTAATACCGCACTTGACCCTTATCACCTACCCGTGGTTCAAGGCAGCAGTCGAATTTTTACTGTACTTTTTTTTTTGTGTTGCGTTGTTGCATTTCGTCGATATTTCGCCGAACGAAAGTATAATATTATACTACCGTTGTGATTAGAGTTTGGACTTATAACATTTTTTTTTATGAAATATTTTAAATTTTCCGCTTTAAATCGAATTTATTGGAAAGCTCGATCCTGTTTTCCCTATTATTCCTGTTTTGTAAAATCAGAAAATATTTTGTTTAACGATGATTTGATTGTTATTTACCCTTTTTATTAAGTGCCATCGTTATTTTCTCTACAAAGTGGTATTTTGAAAAAATATCGGTGCTTTATAATAGTTAGGTACCTATGCTTATTTTACTGTATGAACGGTTGAGCATTTTTATGTTATGCATAAATCCAAGTTTTATATCAATATACATATTATATATTATATTTATTTCCATCAAGTATAGGTTATCAACCGATTTTTTCGAGATTAACGAACAAACTATAACCATTTTTCGTCTCTGTTTTTACTACTACAACATTTTTTTTTGTTTTTAGTACCTCCTCGTATCGTTCCGTTCGCGTTTGATGAGCCTATTTATTCCGGCCAGTCGGCGCAAATCACATGTTTGGTGTCCGAGGGTGACGCTCCTTTGAATATATCTTGGTGGTTTCGCAAATCCGACGAGTCTGAACTTAAACCGTTACCCGGTGGCATATCGGTCAATAAAATGGGTAGTAAATTGTCTATGCTATTCATCGAGTCCACATCTTCATATTTCGCCGGGAATTACGCGTGCATCGTCGAGAATCGAGCCGGGAGTTCTAAACATACATCCGCGTTGAACGTCCACGGTAAAACGATTATAATGACCTTATACCTAGTACATCTAAACAACTCCATTGAATGAACGCTTTTTGTTATTGGAATGCGTATAAGAGCTGTTATATTTCCCTTGATGTTGTATACCGTATAACAAGGATGGGCAACTTAAAATTCACATTGAATTCACCAAAGTATATACATAAAAAAGGTGGTTTGAATGACATTTTCTTTAGTTGATTTCCATACAAACATTTTTACAAATATATATTATTTAATTAATTATTATAAATTGAAAATAATAATCAAATTCAAGTAATTGATTTTTTTTTTTTTTTTAATTTTATCGTAACGTAACATAGAATAAAATTAAGTTAAAGAAATAGTCCTTGGATGGCATTTATTTTTATTTATATTCAAAAAAATTATTTTCGATGTTTAATAAATAAATAGTATATTTTTAGAGTTTTTATAAGAATATAAGCAAAAGAATAAAAATAAAAAATTGTTATTCTAATACATACCCAGCCCTCGGACTTGGAAGTTTTTGAAACCTGCTCTTTGGTAAATTTCGAGTTGCCCGTCCCTATTATATAATATAATGTTGTGTTATTGCGTCCTGCAGCTCTGTACTCTTTTCCGCGCGCGCGCATACCGCTCTTTATTTACGACGCACGATCCGCGCTCGCGGTGTATATTTATGTATAGTCAAAAATGTCATTTTTCTTCCCATCCTCAACGCGTGCGTGAGCATCGATTTCTTTTTGTCAAAATACAATTTTATTTTGGACAGTAAATTATTTTATTTTTTCAAAATTCGTCAGCCATGACTACTTTTAACTCTGTATAGTAGTTAATCATTGTGTCACGGCAATCAGAAACCACGGAAACCACCTGTGCAAGTGTACCAGCTATACTTTACTGTAGACAGTTAACCGCTTGTTTTTCAGTTGCCCCCCGAATAGAGCCGTTCAGCTTCGGCGATCCTGTGTACGACGGACAGTCGACGCAGGTAACGTGCTTCGTTTCGGAGGGCGATCTTCCGTTAGACTTATTCTGGACGTTCAGCGGCCATGCCGAGCCGATCGTCTCATCACTCCGAGGCGGCGTATCCGTTAACAAAATGGGAAGCAAGGTGTCTATGCTTTTCATCGACGCCGCCTCGTCGTCCCGTCACGCCGGCAACTATACGTGCGTCGCCACCAACCGTGCTGGTCGCGCTGACCACACCGCCGCGTTAAACGTCCATGGTAAAACTGCACAGCGGTTACACTACCAACCCTTGCTGCGGTTAAACCGGTTGCCACCCTACCTATTGTTTTATCATATAAAGTACACACCACTTTGATCTTCGGACAAACGTTTTTCCTCGACGGCAGAACCCCGTTTTATTTGAACATATGCGCCTGTTGTGCTTTATTGTAGACGTTGTTTTCGGTATGACTTTTATCGTTTTACATTTTTTTCCAACGTTTCGAAAAACCGCCATTACCGCGTTCTTGCTTTTTAAGTTCTGCTCTCCTTCCCCCAATCTTTACTATGACATGATGAGTTGGCCACTAAGTATTTCCGCCTATGCCTTCACTTATTTCGACCCGCTTTTTTTTGCAATAAAAAATTTATAAGTCAAAAAAATTGTTGATCACAATGTATAGTTTAAATGTCCAATTTTATTGAAAACAATATATTATTTATTAAATCAACAATAAATTATTTGGTTCAATTTTTAAATGTTTTAATATTTTCCCCCTCGAATATCGACAAAATCATCTCTATATTTTCCTAGTATTTTTCGCAATTATCAAAAAACTTATTAATGTATATACACATTTAATACACTATTTTCTAGTTGTTAATTCATTTTTTTAAACATATTCTTTAATGACCGAGGTAAAATTAAATCTTTTGTTAAGATCACAATAATAAAATAAAAATTAAATAAAATTCTTAAAGTGATTTTATCTTAACATAACTCCATGTATAGGTACCGATTTATCGTAGTTCCTCTTACCCATCTGCATTTACAACTACGCATTAGTATAAAGGATTTGTAGATTATTATATTTTATTCGATTCAAGGACGGCGAAAGAGTTTTGGTTTCATTCCATTACGATAAATGATGACGCGTTTGACGTTTTCAAATAATCATTTGGTTTCTTCTATTTATTTATTTATTTTTTTATAGTGTCGTGTCGTATGACAGAGTTATATCGTTACAATATCATTTTTATTTTTAACTGAAGTCCTCTGACGATGGTTTTTTTCGTGCGCGGGCGCGTGTGTGTTACAGTCAAGCCGGAAGTCGAACCGTTCTCGATTACCGATAGTAAGTTAAATGAAGGGGGATCGATGAAAATCTTGTGTTCCGTGTCGTCTGGAGACACGCCGATGCACTTCTTGTGGACCGTCGACGACCGTCTGTTGACGGACGCGGCTAACGGAGACCATCTCAAAGTGCAACGGTTGGATGAACTGACTTCGTTGCTTTCGTTGACCAGAGCGTCGCCGGAAGACGCCGGAAACTATACCTGCATCGCACAAAATGAAGCTGGTTCCGCTTCGCGTACAGCTACTCTGAAAGTAATGGGTAAAACAATAATATGCGCCTGCCTATAACACGATATTGTAATTGGATACTTCTCGCAAGTAATTCGTCGTGTTTTTATTTCGTGGATTTTTTTTTTTTACTTTTGACTTTTAACGGTATAAATAGCGATCGTTCGATGCATAATTTTTACAAGTATATTTCGTTTTCCGTGAACCAGTCTTCATCAAATCTATACTCGTGTGATGAAAGACTACAGACCTCAAACATAATTATTATATGATAATTATTTCCATAGGGTGTATGTGTACAAGTTTCGAACTTTTTTCATCCTGGACCGTCGACTTACTGCGGAGTTTCGAGTGGTAGAGTGGTATCGATAAACTAAATACGCAAATACTTAAAAAAAAAAAATACAATGATCATCTATGACCTGTCAAAAGTTACAGGAATTATCTCGCCCATATTATGTTTTAATAATCGCGCATTAAGAATTCAAAAGAATACTTCTCCTAAATTGAATCCAACCATCATTATCCGTTCTATACTGTCCTTTCTATTGCTTTTAGTGTAGTCGCTTGAATTAATTATAATGATAAATGCATGCAATTAATACTTATAATGTAATTTTATTATTATACGGTTTTGTTAGTAAGTATACGTATAATATTATAATGTTACTTATGTTATATTATGTTTAATGTTTATATACTGCATTATTAAATATAATAGACAGTCGTATTAACGTTATATACTAATGATTTTATCATTTTTTCCACAACAATTTTTAATGAGTAGACATTTTTTTAAATGTATACAGTTATTACTCCACAACTACGTTTTTTTGTCACATCAGTTATTGCATAATTTGAAGATCAAATTACAGTTTATTCAATTTTTATCTATCAAATTATCTAAACTTCTCATTTTTTATATTTTTAAATTTTTAATATATTGCTTTTTTAGCGTTTTTCAATTGAACCTTTGAGACTTTTCGACATTCAGAATTGTTCAAAATATTTTTACTTTATTAAAATATATTATAAAATTTTTTCCTTGCTCGTAAATTTTACTTCACTAACGTTAACATTATGTAATCTGTCTACACATTTGTGATTGTTATTATTATTATTTTTTTTTTTTTGCTTATTAATATACTTAGTACCTATTGTTTTGCTACTGCGTTTTTTTCCTAGCACGCTTTTACGCACAAAAAATTAAGTTTTTCTATGTGATAATGAATTCAAAGTCGTTTAAAACATATACTTTTATATCTTATATAATGATATATGTAGTTTTTTTATAATATTTAATATTTGAATTTTATCACCAGAAAAACTTTATTTTAAAACCTATTAACATCAAGTAGCAAGAGTTCTGAATTTCAATTTTTTTTTTTTATGATCATAGTTATACATTTCAGATTATAACTGTTTTGTACACTTAAATTATTCATTGATAAATTTTAAACGCGTACACTATATAGATAAATATTTTTTTATATCTCTAATATTGTATGTTTATAAATATCAAATAAGTTTTGAATAGACTCTTGCTACTCTACTACTTTAAGTCCAAATTCTTTATCTACATAGTTATGTTTTTTTCTTATTTAGTTCCTCCTAGATGGATACTTGAACCTACCGACAAAGCTTTTGCGCAAGGAGGTGACGCAAAAATTGAATGTAAAGCAGATGGATTCCCTAAGCCCCAAGTGACATGGAAAAAAGCTATTGGTAATTATTATTCAATAAAATATCTATTTGATGTTATAAGTTTCTAAATAATTATTTTATTTTATTTGTGTATTTTAGGTAATTCTCCTGGAGATTATAAGGATATTAAAGATTTGAAACCAGGCAGTGATGACATTAAAGTTGACGAAGGAACATTATCTATCCATAACATTCAAAAGAATCACGAAGGTCACTATTTGTGTGAAGCTGTTAACGGAATTGGTTCTGGACTGTCTGCAGTAATCACTATCAGTGTACAAGGTGAATAGTAAAAATAACTGTAACAGTTGTATTTTTTACTTATTTTTGAACTTGAATTTAAGCTCCTCCACATTTCGAGATAAAATCAAGAAATCAAACTTCTGAAAAGGGTCAACCTGCTGTTTTGGAATGTATGGCAAAAGGAGAAAAACCTATTGGCATTGTCTGGAATATGAATAATAAACGACTAGATGCTAAGGAAGAAGAAAGGTATTGTATTTCATCTAAATTTTGAAAGAATATAAATTAATAATATGTTAATCGTAAACTTCAAAATTACTCTGGTATAAGACAGGTTCTGAATATCTTTACTCTTGTCTCATGCCATTATAAAGTAGATTAAAATTTGATTACTTAACCACTTTACTCATGCCTTTTTCTGTTAGCTATCCTATGTAATTTTTTCATTTTGTTTTTCTATACAATAACTTATGTACCATATTGTATTATACCTATGTATTCTAGTCTATTGTATGAACTATTTACATACTTTCATACCATATTCGTTAAAACATTTAAAATTACTATTTGTGTTCTATAAACAATTATAATAATAATAAATGTGTACAAAGAATGTTTAAATTAAATTATTTTTTTTAGCCAATTACCTACTATATCAATTCTTTAAAATTAATGCATGGAAAAAATTTTCGTTTTTTATTTAGATATACAATACGTGAAGAAATATTAACAGATGGAGTGAAATCAGATTTGAGCATTAAGAGATCTGAACGAATTGATACTGCTGTTTTTACGTGTGTTGCTACTAATTCATTTGGAAGTGATGATTCAAGTGTTCAACTTATTGTTCAAGGTTAATAGTTAATATTATATATTATTTATAAATTATTACTATGTGTTTTGTATTTGACGCACATGTAAAAATATTGTTTTTATTTAATATTATAGAGGTTCCCGAGATTCCTTTTGGATTAAAAGTATTGGATAAATCTGGCCGAACTGTTCAATTGTCTTGGTTAGCTCCGTATGATGGAAATTCACCGATCACTCGTTATATTGTTGAATATAAATTATTGAAAAGTAATTATATATTTAATAAATGTCTAATAAATAAAATTATTCTTTATATTAATACAATGATTTAATCAACAGACACTTGGGAAACAGACGTCGAAAAAGTTGAAGCCACAGGAGATAAAACTGAAATGAGTGTAGTAAGTCTTCATCCAGCTACCACATATCATTTTAGAATAGTTGCAGAAAATGGAGTAGGTGTTTCTAAACCTTCTGATCCAGTTACTATAATTACGTCTGAAGAAGGTAAATTATTTTTAAATCATTTGTTATGAATTATGATTATTAATAAATTACTTAATTGTTATGCAGCACCTAGTGGAAAGCCAACTAACATTCATGTTGATCCCATTGATGAAAATACTCTAAAAGTAATGTGGAAAGCGCCAGAACGTAGTGATTGGAATGGTGAAATTCAAGGATATTATGTTGGATATAAACAATCATCATTAGTTGAAAACAAATTTGTGTTTGAAACTGTTGAATTTAGTAAAGAAGAAGGAAAAGAACATTATTTAGAAATATTCAATCTCAAGTAGGTTATCAGCTATGTTTATATTTGTTTATAGTAGGTAGATAAAATTTTTAATTAGTATAATATCAAATTTATACAATTGGTGTATATAAATAATGTGCCCACATATTTCATATATGACATTTTTCTATTTTTGTACCTATTTAAGACTTGTATTTAATATTTAATTCTAATATTACTTTTATTATTCTGTTATTTAGAACATATACTCAATATACAATAGTAGTGCAAGCTTTTAACAAATTAGGTGCTGGGCCAATGTCAGATGAAATTAAACAATACACTTCTGAAGGTGTACCAGAACAACCACCACATGATACAACTTGTACAACTTTGACTTCTCAAACTATAAGAATTTCTTGGGTATCGCCACCACTAAGTACAGCTAATGGAGTTATTAAAGGTTACAAAGTAATTTATGGACCTAGCGATTCTTGGTTTAGTAAGTATATTTTTTTTTCTTATGATCAAATTATTTATTTATATTTTTTTTTTTATACATTTAGATGAAAGTACAAAAGACACAAAAATTACAGTATCAAGTGAAACTATTTTACATGGTCTTAAGAAGTTTACAAATTACAGTATGGAAGTATTAGCGTTTACTGCAGGTGGAGATGGTGTTCGTGCTCCTAGAATATATTGTCAAACTGAGCAAGATGGTAAATATTTATACAATCAAATATATAAGAACAATACTTAGCATATTTTTGTGTATTAATTACAGTCCCAGAAGCCCCGGCTGCTCTCAAAGCTTTGGTTATGTCTACAGAATCAGTTTTAGTTAGTTGGAAACCTCCTGCTGAGCCTAATGGAGATATCAATCAGTACACTGTTTACATTAAACCTAGTGGTGATAATAAAGATGTATGTATAAATAATATTTAAAATGTTTTTATTCATCTATTTTAGTAAAAACTTTTAATGTAAATTAAAGCAGTAATATCAAAAGAATTAGGTATTATTGTAGAATTAGATAATTTTGTTATTTTTATTGTAGAAAGAACCATTAGCTCATAAAGTTGCTCCAAATCAAATGAGTTTTGAAGCATCTGGCCTTATTAAGCAAGATCCTTATGAATTTTGGGTCACAGCATCGACTAATATTGGTGAAGGACAACCTACCAAATCAATTGTTATTGCTCCTAGTACTCGAGGTATTTACCAATTATTTTATAGTTAATACAATAGATAGTTGAATAATATTTGTATTTATTTTAAGTTCCTGCTATGATCGCGTCTTTTGATGATTCATTTGTTGCAACATACCGTGAGGATGTAAAACTTCCATGTTTAACTGTTGGTGTACCTGCCCCAGAAATTTCATGGAAAGTTAAAGGTGCACCCCTTGAAAGCAATGATCGTATTCGTCAGTTACCTGAAGGCTCTCTATTAATTAGATCTGTCACTAGAACTGATGCTGGAGAATACTCCTGCTTTGTGGAAAATTCATTCGGAAAAGATAAAATCACACATCGCATTGTTGTCTTAGGTATTTTATAAAGTACATGATGTAAGTATGAGCATTTATATTAAATATATTTTACAGCACCACCTCATAAACCAGAAGTTTCTGTTGGAGCAACAACATCCAACACAATAACATTAAATTTAAAACCTCATGCTGCTGATAAAGAACCTATTCACGGATATACAATAAAATATAAACCTGAATTTGGTGATTGGCAAACAGCTCAAGTAGCCGCAAAGGCTGATAAATTTACATTAGAAAATTTATGGTGTGGTTCACGGTATCAAATAGCTGTTACTGCATACAACTTGTGAGAATACATTTATAACTACAAACTCTTAACAAAATTGAATTACTCAAAATGTATATTTTAGGATTGGCACAGGTGATGAATCAGATTTATTGAATACAAAAACCACTGGCTCAAAACCTAAAATTCCAGAAGCAAGTAAATTTATTGAAGTATCGGCTACAAGTGTAACATTACATTTAAATGCTTGGTTGGATGGTGGTTGTCCTATGCTATACTTTGTAGTGGAACATAAAAAAAAGTAACATTGATAAAAGTTTTTTTTAAATAATTCATTTTTATAGTTAAAAATTAAATTAAATCTACATAATATATAGATATAATTTATCATATTATATTATATATATATATATATATTATAATTGTGTTCTTTTTAAGATTGCAATCTGAATGGACTCAAGTTTCAAATAATGTAAGACCAGGAGGAAACTTTGTTGTGCTTGATTTAGATCCAGCCTCATGGTATCATTTAAGAGTAACTGCTCATAATAATGCTGGATTTTCTGTTGCTGAATATGAATTTGCATCACTAACTTTAAGTGGAGGTATGTATTTTTTATTTTTTTTTAATCTATCCTTTCTTCCAAAACCGTTTGCTCACTAGGTGGTGCTTTAGTAGTACTTGGAACAATTTTTCCGACTAGAAAATATATATAAATGCATTCCTATTTCCTTGTTCCAGGTACTATTGCCCCAGCCCGTGAGGTTCATCACAACGGTTTTGGTTCAGCTACTGATACTGCTATACGTATCATACTGGCAAATTTGAATCTGGTTATACCCGTCACTTCAGCATTATTAGTTATTATTGTGGCCATAATCTTCTTGTGTTACTTAAAGAAAAGAGGAGTGGATATCAAAGGTTAGTTGTTTTTTTTTTTTTAAGGTACTATTGCTCCCCCTGCACAAGACGTCACATCCATTTATACATATTTACCATGGATACCAAAATGGATTGACTTAAATGTAGTGGTGCCGACTGCTGCAACAATTATAGTCATTATTGTTGGTATAATTGTGGTTTGTTTTGCTTGGTCTCGTAGAGTTCATGAAAATGGACAAACTAGATTGAGAGGTATATAATATTAACTATACATAAACTCCAAATCAAATTATCAATGCATTTTTTATTTACCTATATAATATAATATTAATATATAACATTTAATAAATATATTATACACCAGGAGTAGTTAGCATGAAGGCCTGATACAACTACATCAAAAAGTATAATATGAGTAACAACCAAAAAGAATGTAAATCTAACTGATCAATATAATTTCATAATGATATCTTAGATACGATCTAGTTATAAAAAAATAATAATAAACAATAAAAATACACATAATATTTAAATTTTAAATTATATTTAAAAAGATGTTTTACATTTTTAAGATTATGTTACAAGCTTTATACTCCTGGTAGGTATATTTAATATAGTATATGCAGAGCCGTAGCAAGGCCCATCAATGTTTCTAGTCATTTAATATATTTGCACCTTCTACATTTTAAATCTCTCCCCCCCCCACCACATACATACAAACTTCTTACTTGATTTTAAATAATACATGGGTGTTTAAATATTAAATCAATTTTTTTTTTTAACTATTGTTTTTAAATGTGTCAACAAACTAATTTTTTTACATATTAATTTAAACTTGATGGTAAAAAACAATAAATAGCAATAGCAACTTCTTAAATACCTACAGATATTTTCATTCTCATACATAATTATGGTTTTAATACCTAAATTAAAACTTATACTAGTATAAGTAAATTAACTATTTCTATGTAGTGACAATAACAAACACCTCACCCTACAATTTCTTTTAGAACTTCCTTTCATGAACTTATAAAATATAAATGTTTAAATATTGAAATAATATGAATAGGTACCAATACCAAAGTACCATACCAAATATATATGTATTGAGAGGGAGTTGAATTTTGAATCCTATTTTTAATTTTAACATATATCTATTATTTAATAATAATAATGCAAATCAATTTTCAAAATTATTTCTATCATTCAGCGTAATATTATAATGTCATATTTTTATGTTGTAAGCATTTTGTAATATTTGTATGCTAATAACAACATAAGCATATTTTATTTTGGCTTTTGCTCTCCTTGTTTTTGCTACACTCCTGCTCCTGGCCTGGGCCAGCCTCGCCAAGCTCTATCTACGGCTCTGTGTTTATTTACTGTAAATAAATAGTATCAATTAATTTATCCGGAAAATTTGAATATTAGTATACAATTCTCGGTCGTTAAATAAAATTTTCTACTTTAAAGATCTACAAACTCGCATAGTTTTAAAATTTTACACATTATTTGTTATTGTGTATAAATATATTAAAATGTAATATTATCATTAGATGATATGACTGTTTATAATCAATCAATGATTATGGGAGGCAATACACTTGACAAGAGACATGCAGATTTCAATGATGAGCTTGGTTACATAGCACCTCCCAATCGTAAACTTCCACCTGTTCCTGGTTCCAATTACAACACATGTGACAGGATTAAAAGAGGTACATTTTTTCAGTTATCTAATACATTTTATTTTCCATGTTTGTTTTTTATTATTTTGCTTTTTTTTATGATTTGAGTCCGCTCGATTTTATTTTTATTTTGCGTTTAACTATTTTATTTTTGTTCTCGTCACGTTTATCAATCAGGTTTTCCCGGCCCTTACCACGGTCACGGTACATGGAACCCTAGAGCACGCCATATGTATGAAGAACTAAATGGTAGTAACCCTAGGTGTAGGGGGCATTTGCCCCCATGTCCAGGGTCCGACGAGACAATGTACACAAGGTGTAGAGGTAAAACAGATGACAAAAGAACGTCAACTATTGCACGGCAGCTTTATTATTTAATATCAGCAGTGTGAGAGTTTCATTAACCATTAACAAACCAATTTAGAACAGTGTGAAAGCTTTAAGCTACAAATATATTATCGAAAGCTGTATTTAAAAATGAAGCTGGTATTAATCTATATTATATTAATAATTAATTACAATTGGTTTAAGCAGTATCTGTTGCAGTTGACATATTAGTTTTAAAATAAAAATTTTATAATTTTGTATAGTAATGTTTCTATCATCATTCGATAGTTACATAATAAATTACTATTTTTTAAATGCTAACAATTTACTAATAGTTAAATATTATATCTCTGAGTATGATAATTGAGGATTTTTATTATAATATTTAAATATTTATATCATCATAATATATGTTGTGTATTAACATACATATCATACTATTATGTACCTTCTTTCGCTGTCGCGAGTTGCTTTGGGTTTTTCTTATTTTACAATTATATTTGAATGAAAAATATGTTTTGATATAGTTATAAACTTTGAACAATTTTAGGAATAGATGGTGAAGATATCTGTCCGTATGCTACATTCCACTTACTTGGTTTTCGTGAAGAAATGGATCCTTCAAAAATGCCATTCCAAACATTCCCACATCCTAATGGACATTGTGGTACAATTGGACCTGGTGGAACTATAGCTAGTAATGGTCTCATGCATCAATGCCCAGGAACCCAGACTATGGTAAATTAATACAATATTTAATATATAAAATAATACTTAATTTGTGTTTTGATTATATTATATTTTATGTACTAATTTAAAAATATTGAGTTAAGAATGAAAAATATAATTGTTTTATAGGTAATTAATATATACATTTTTGGTTTTAGCCTCGAAATGGACGTTATTCTCGTGTAGGTGGAGCTAATTCCATGTTTTCACCTGAGTACGATGATCCTGCCAATATGGGAGATGAATATGGCAGTCAGTATGGACAATATGGTGCTCCTTATGAACAATATGAAAGTCGTGCTTCAATGGCTGGACGCAGTATTGGTAATAATTATATACTAACTATTATATTCCTAAACATTATATTAATGTTACACTGTTCTTCAATTTTTTCATGTACATATATTACATACAAAGTCTGGAATTGTACATTTCGCAATTTGTACAGTGATTTTTGTACACATTGCGAAGTGTACAATGTTGCTATACAAAGTAACTAAATTGTACAAGTTTCGTTATATAATTCGCGATGTGTACAATAATCACTGTACAAATTCCAAAGTGTACAATTGTTGTATAAATCACAAAATTTAAAAACATATTCTAAAAATTACAATATAATAAATGTTATGTTTTAAAAGTATTTTTTTAATATCACATATTATTACTTATTAGTATACCATATAAAAATAGACATACCAGGTCTTTACATATTAATATACTACAGTCTACAACCATTGAACAAATCACAAAAATAAGTAATAATATGTAATATTTATTAAGAAAATACTTTTAAAACATAACAGTTATTATACTGTAATTTTTAGAATAAGTTTTTAAATTTTGTGATTTGTACAACAGTTATACATTTCGCAATTTGTACACTTCAAAATGTGTACAAATTGCGAAATGTACGATTCTGGACTTTGTATGTAACACATACATATATAAACTAAATATTAAATAATATTACTATATTACATCTTATTTCTGTTCATAACGTTGAGAAAAATCTTATTATAAGACTTTATTTTATGTGCACAATTAGTTTATAAATGCATAACTTAAGAACATTTATCTAATTTTTAAACTAATAAAAGTTTTTACTTTTTTGAATATAATTCAATATAATAAAATATTAAATTATAGGAAGCCCAGAACCACCTCCACCTCCGCCTCGTAATCATGATCCAAATGTAAGCAATACAAGTAATGAAGCTAATGATTCCAAAGACAGCAATCAAATTTCTGAAGCAGAATGTGATCAACATCAACAACCATCTACTCAGAGTTATGGTGGTAAGTTCAAAAACTATTTCAACACATAATAATTGTATTATTAATAACGCTTTTTAAAATAGTTGCTACAATATTTTTATAGTTGATATGGATTTATGTAAAATATATTATTATATTTACTAAGATAACAGTCAACTTAAAGTTGCCACAAACTTTTTTTGCATTAGTTGTTGGTATTGATAATCTTAATTGCATTTGTTTTTCTTTTTACACAATATTAAAATTAGGCAAATGTTTGCGGCCACATCCCACTGCAAGAGGTATTTTGGTATAAAAGGTAAACAAATTCACTATTACAATAGGCTTAATGGTGATTAATTTACATTATTCTAAAAAAAAACTATCTACATAATTTATTAATAATTTCAAAATGGTCTAATACTATAATAAATTTTGTTTTTCAAACTTTATTTAATCACAAAAATCCTAAAACTTTAATAAATTAACTACCTATGTTAAATGGCCTAAGATACTTAATACATAATTTGGTTCCTAATCTATTATCCCTATGTAGACTGCTAACAAATATTTATCAAGTTATATACCTACCTAAACAATTAAATTATTTCTTTAAGTATATTTATGTTTATTGTTTACTAAGTATTACCATTACCTTTCTAATATAACTCAAATTTAATAAAATATTCATGCACCAATAAATATATATTATCATAATATGCATGAAGTATATTAGTTTTAAAATTTAGTTTGTTTTGCATGTACAAGGCTTAAAAGGTAAGGTTTATTATTATGTAAAATATAAACAGTAATCAATTTGATTCAATTCTAATACATTATTAACAAATACATACTTAAGGTTTTTTTTAAAAAAAGATTATTCATCAGCTTAAGTTGAGAATAATATTTAATTGAAATAACATAATATGCTTTAATGAATTAATTTTTCATATGCATTAAAACTTAATCATCTTAGCTATTTATGCTTTAAAGCTAAAAATAAAAATGTACATATTATATTCACATATAAAGACTAAATAGTGATAGGCTAACATGGACTTGTTTGCATTATCAAAAGCATATTCTGCTTACGGTGCTTCAACACATTTCACATTGCTTCGACAGCCATTGTTTAAACTTAACATGTGAATACCAATGAAAGTGGCCCATTAATTTTGATTTTCAGCGCATTTGAAGGGCAATACCAAGGATGGTATGACCACAGAAGAACTCCGAAAACTCATAGAAAGGTCAGTGAAGTAGACCTATATATTCAGAAAATTTTAGTCGTTATACATTAACTACATTAAACAATAAACATAAGCTACATATTTTATAATTTATCAGGCTTGTTAAAATTACCTAACATAATCAAAAAAATCAACAAAATTGAATTAAAAAATGCATTTTAGAACTATTAAAATAAGTATTATTTAATATACAACATAAGCAAGATGATTAATTAGATATTAGTCTTATAGATTTAATTATCATACATTAATTTGTTATTTAATTTTGTGTGTGTTTTATGCATTGGTCATAAACTCATAACTTAGGAAACCGTAAGTATATATATTTTTTTGCTATTTAAATATATTATTCTAATAAATAATCAATGTTTAGAATACCATATTGTTGTGCATTGTGTTTTATAAAAGTAGAATTGTGTGATATGAGTTTGAAGTAGTATGCATAGAAAACAATAATATGGTATTTTATTTTGTATAACATAGTTCATACAAATAGTAATTTAAACGTTTTTGATTTAAATATAAGCAATCTACTTCTAATTTTTATTAAAACAGTATTATTTTTTACAAACCAAAAATATTATGACTAATAATCTTAAAAATTTAGATATTCTAAAACTCGTAATTTTTGTTGTTTTGTGAAATATTCTTATCTTTTATTTTCTTTTTTTTTTAGAAACGAAGCCCCAGCAGGACAACAACGCCTCCAAAATGGAGGGCTCACAACCTACGATACTGTGGCAGTGTAACCTCTAGTCAGTCTACAACCAAAATATTAATATTTAAAATTATCTCCAAAAATAAAAATCCTTTTCCAAAAATATTTGTACTGCACTTTTAACTTTATTATGTTTTTAACAGATTGACTTATGCACATAATGTGAGTAAAACAATATTAGACTCTGAGAACAATGTCTCAATTATGAGTGTTTTATACAATAAGAATCCTAAGTGTTGTGTCTTTTTTCGCTTTAGTGGTTTAGATGTTTTTAAATAATGTCCTATTTTAAAATTAAATTTTATGTAAGGATCTGTGAATATTAGGTTTATTTTATGTATTTTAGTAGACATTTTTAGCTTTATGTCCATTAACTTACCAAAAAAAAAAAAAAAATTAAATAACATTATTAAGAATTTTATAATTCTATTAATAATATTCCGCTAAAAATATTTTTTGAGTTCCTTTTATGCGAGTACAAAAGTATTGATGCGCCATTTATGATGTTTCAAACAAATATTAGGTTATAAACTACAGTAATAAATTTGCTATATTTTATTTAGGTAAGTTGTATGCTTTTAAAATATATTCAAGTATAATATTATGCTATTATTATTATTATTATTTCTATGATTCAAAAGAACATAAATTCTCTCTTCCCTTTTTCTGTGTTTTTAATGTATTATTTTTAAATTTAGTTTTCATATTATTGACAAATATTTATTAGAGCCTTGTTCAAAATTATGTGGCTCTAAACTTCCTTTATGTTCTTCCACTTTATCTAAATTCAAACCACTAAGCGTGAGATGATTTCAAAGTTGTACTTTTTGTATTCTTTGAACTGTTTAATTAGACATTTATTATTGAGAAATTAATGTTATTTCAATAACGTTTACAATAGTTATTTTTTAATTTTGTTAATATTTTATTTTAATGGTGCATACAATATTATAGTTTTGTAAACGTTTTTCTTTATAAACTTATAATTATCAATTAATATTTACTTTAAGTAACCTTTTTTTTTTTTTAATTTTACTTCAGATTTGTGTCATTGTTTTAATTTTATAATTTAAGTTTGATGTTTATGTTGAGTATTTTTTTCATAAAAACATATGTAATCATAATATTATTATACTATGACAGATTTAGTAACATTTGTAGGTTTCTAATATTTAAATAAATAGTTAAGAAACATACACAAAAAATCTTATTTCTATAATTTGTAGAATATTTGTATCAATTATTTAAATACTTTTAAAAGCCTCAAAAGTTAAATAATACAGTTTCACTAATGTATCATCATTTTTTTCTGTTTTACCAAATATTGCTCAAGTTTTTTTTATCTTACTCCATTCAAAATAACTTTAACAATAAATCTAATAATTAAATCCTCTTTTCACACAATTATTTTTCCCTAATAATTTAAAATTTTAATCTCATCTTTACAACAAAATTATACTTTTCTTTACACTTAATAAAATTACTATAAAATACTAAAAAATTATAAACTAAAATAAAACCTAGTGCCAAAATTTGCTTTTTGTTTGAAAAAATTGTATATCTACAATTTAAAAAAACTTTAAATTTATAGGATAGTAAGAAATAGATGAAAATAATAACTTATGTATTATTATAATAGTAATGAATCAATTTTATACCAACTTAAATTATTTGTGTGATTTTAGTATATTATTATCATTATTATTATTATTATTAGGGAGCAGATTTGATATAAGTTTATCTTAAAAATATTCAATAGATTTAAAAAAAAAATGTGTTAATAGCATATTTAAAATTAAAATTTTAATTACAATAAGGTGTACCATCTATTGTATAGTTGTAACTTAGTGATCTTAATTCTTTTTGATGAGTTGAAAAATATATTAATACAAATTATTAATGTACTAGAAAAACATCTGTTCCCAAATTATTATATTTATTATTACTATAATATCAACTATTAAACATTTTAAATTAGAAAACTATATTAAAATAATAAGAAGTAAAGATAAAATTATTATAAACCTTAATAAATGTTAACTTTAAAACATTAGATATTTTAAATCGTAAAAAAAATAGTTTAGTTTTCTAATAAGTACAGAAATAAAAGATATTAAATCATATAAATTAAAAGTTTTAGAAAATATAATTGTTTTTTTTTTTTTTTTTAATACATTCATGATAGTTTGTAATGCCATAAGTAAGGTTTTTTCTGATATGTAATATCTCATATTTATTATTACCTAATTATTATTATTATTAACATACATTTAAGATTAAACATTTTAAATATTCATATTATTACAATAAACATTTTTTTTTTTTTTTGTAAATTGTACCTAATACTCAGCTTTATTGATATATAATAATTAATAATTACTGTATTAACTACATATTATATTAATATTATATTCGTACCTATTTGTAATGCTATTTTAATGTATGTCTATCATAATAAAATGATTATTCCATAAACTTTAATATTTTTGTCATTATTGATTCAAACCATGTTAAATGGAATGAACAATATCATGAATTCATGTCAAGCATTAAGTTGATAATGTTGTTAAATATCAAGTTAGATTTTTAATTTTTACCCCTACACCGAGTTATTTTTTTTAAATATATACTTAGATTATAATTTTTCATTCAACAGAAAAAATTAATTTTAATTTGGCATACCTATTTTTAAATAATTTGATCAATTTAAGTTTTGATATTTAACGGTTTTTTAAACAAAAAAAATCGAATTTTTGTTATAATTCGGTTTTTGTAGTGCTTCTTAAATAAGGGGTCGAAAACTTTGAAGGAACTTAAGATGATCAATTACAATGCTTAAATATTTATTTTTTCAACTTTTCAACGAAATATCATTAAATATTATCGTAGTAATAAATTAGCTTGGACTATCAGTACACACAGGAAATCGATAAACATAAACAATGTAACAGAATTTCTGTAAAATTAATAATTTATTAATTTTAGATTAAAAAATATTATTCACAGATCAAATAAAAATTAACATTGTGTCTATGTAAAAAACAGACAAAAAAAGCGAGTAAGGACTAATTCCATGAATAAAGTACAGTACCATGACGTAATACTATTGGGCATGGCCGTTTTTGACTAAAAACGTACCCCTCCCTTTTCTGCCGATTCACTTTTCGACAAAAACAAAATTTTATATAATATATGTGAAAAAATAAAGTAATCGGTATATCATTTTTATAAAATTAAGGAAATTATATAATTTTGAAAATGATTAAAAGTATAAAATGTAAAAAATATTTAAGATATAAGAATATCCATTATTTTTATATTAATGTGTCACAGTATGTAATATTATATAAAAAAATAAAATTTAAACCACATGAGTAGGTTTGTGACATATTAACATAAAAATTATGTTAGTATATAGATATTCTCATATTTTTATAATTTTCCACATTTTATTTAACATTTTATGCAACTTATACTTTTAATAATTTTCAAAATTATATAATTATTATATAATTGCCCTAATTTTATAAAAATAAATTATACATCAATTATTTTATATTTTTATATACATTACATAAAATGTTGTTTTGGCCGAAAAGGGAAGAGTACGATTTTGGTCAAAAAAGGAATCGGCGTTTTTTTTAAATTTGGTCGAAAGGGAAGGGTACATTTTTGATCAAAAACGGTCTCGCCCATACCACTAGTTATATTTTTTTAACTAATTTTTCATATTAATTGTTCACAATAAATATTAGCTTATATAAATCTCGAAATCAAAAATGCGTCTCTTTTTTACAATTTTAACCCAGATACCGTGGAATATTATCTTGTTTTAATGACACGCTAGTGGTTATTACAATATTTATGTTATAAAAATTACAATTTAGATTCCAAGCGACCAGATACGGGCCTTTTCAAAAATTAAAACCACGATATGCGCTAAAAATAACTAGATATTAGAACAACAATTAGTTTATCAATATACATAAATTAATATACTTGCGATTATATCGAATATTTTCTAAATATTAATAAATTATTTTTAATATGAAGCTCAAAAAGTATATTTTTATAAGAGCGATGAAGAACTGTTTTTCACCGCTGTAACTTTTCAAAAATTCAACGGGATGGAACGTGAAAAATGCTTAACATAGGTCAACAGCGCTATTCGCTTATATTTATTGAAAAAAATCTATCAGTAATTCATAAATATCATATATTTATTTATTGTATACCTATTAGGTACATAATATTGACAATAATATTGCTTTGCAACTTGCAACCCTAAGTATATTCCATTTCCGAGTACCCGAGTCATCATCGTTACAGAATCTGGGTGAAAGGCATCTCCAAAAATGATTCGATACCAACGTTTTAAAAACAATTTTTATATATGTATTAAATTTCGGGCAATTAAGAATCTGATGATAATAATCTGGTATGAATTTTATGATGGTAATCTGGTGATCAATATAATTGCGACCAACAGGCGTGAAAACGTAAAATAATGTGACGAGGATCACGAAATTAGACTTGAAAAATTTAATCACTGTTATAGCCTATGTAGTAGCCTACACCCTACAGTACCTACGTATATTAATATAATGTAATCTAGTTTCGACTCCTGCGTATGTCTTCAGTTGGCAACATAATATATACGTTCCTGACACCCATGCGAAACGCGATTATTATAAAGTAATGAGATATTTTATATTTTCGTAAAATCATTAAAACTTACTAAAAACTCATCATTAATGTTTTTAGTGTCGCACTCCCAAATCAATTGTGAATAATGAATATTAACATATTCTATGATCGCAGTTACTCATTGTCCGAAACCGAAGAACGCCACAGATGGACTTAGACAAATTAAATTAGAATTTTCCACGTCAAAGCCGTTTTAGTAAAGGTACCTTTAGTACTTTCTATTTATTAAAATAATGTAATAGGCAATTATTAATCATTTAGACCAGTGCTTAGCAATTAATAACCCGCGCAACTATTTCATACAGCCCGTTCCAAAATTACAACTAAATTGAGTATTTTATATTTATAGCTATTCCCTTAAATCTACACATTTTATATCTATAAATTATTTAATTATTTAATGGTTTGAATGTATTTTATTTATTGCGTCTCGGTTTTATATGTTACGTCAAGCGATATTATAATTTTTGAAAAAAAAAGAAGATGACGCTTTCATGCCTAAAAATGAAATTTGTATTTCTGTACTGGCGTTTTTTGTTGATATAGGTATTGAAGTATATTACGAATGAACTTAATGTAAAATAAAACTTATTCCTGATGGTTGTCTTGTATTAAATCTTTTAAAGTAAAGTGAAAAGTTTTACGATCTCGTCTTGAAAAAAATTAATCAACATAGGTACTTTCCTGCTTGTAAAAATCTTTTTGAATTGTCAAATTTTCATTTTCATCAGTTAATTGTTAAATCTATTTCAACATTTAAATTCAATACGAATTTAATAATCGCTTTTAAGATCTTATACTATGTTCATGATATTTTCAATTTATCACCAAACAATTTAATATCGATACTGACAAGTGACAATGTTCCTGTTGAGCTTCAAATGAAAATAATAGATTTTCCGTCCTAAAATGTTCTTAAAAATGCATTCAAACAATTGGTTCTACTTTATTATGCTGAATTTACTTCATTATTTTTAAGAATAATGAATGAAAAAATTAAAACTCACACCTATCACGATTAACAGACGACCATCTCGACCATATGCTTAGAGCGTGCATAAGTAATAGTTGTTTTAATCTGGAAATCAAAAAAATAGTGAACAATATTCAACAGCAAAAATAACATTAACTGTACCTATTTGGCAAATAATCATATAGTTGTAATTTCATTATTCTCTAATTTGTAATATTTTTACATGAAAATTAAATGTTTTTAAAATAAGACTAAACATTTTTAATTTTTGTCCGACACGGCTCTTGTAATTTTTTTATTTTTTTGATGCAACTCTAGAAAGGTTATCGATCACTAATTTAAAGTATTATAAAGATAACAGATACGTATAATACATCTTAATTCTTATTTGTTCGAAAATCTATTACATCAATGATTGCGGACATAGTTTAGCATAATATATCACCATTCGATACACTGATACGTATTAGTTCTTAAGTTCTAAGTTGTCTTTTATGCATAGGTAGTGGCTAGTGAATATCTGGTACCTCTTATAGTAAGAAGATTCTATTAATTAATTACAAGTTAAAAGTTTAGCCACAAGTTAACTAAATACAGTTAAAATTATCAATTGATCATTTTGTAATTGATTTAATAGATGTAAGTATACGCTAATATACTACCTATATGCTATAAACATTTTGAGATTAAAAACAACTATACAAATAGACAAACAGTATAAATTTTATATTTTAAATTTTCGATCATCATACGATTTATTGTATATTTTAATATTTAGCTATCTAATTAGACTGTTATTCTGCAAGTAAAAACAGTTTGTGCTATTAAGTTTTTATTTGTCATTTGGACAGAATAATTTATTCTGGATGTCTTATGCACACGCGATATATTGTACACGATTAATGTGGAACAAAATTATTTCCATCGTTAATAATGGTTAACCTATATATAATTTACATTTTTTCTGATAAAACTATTTAACAACTTGATTTTAACGTGATACAGATTACAGAGAGGATCCAAGATTTTAAGTGATGGTAAAATATTTACAATATATAAATGTATTACATATATTATGTAGAGTTTAAGAAACTACTCGTTAATGAATTTTAAAATATAAATGTTTGAATAGTTAAAATTTTGGTAATTACCAGAATAAGCAGCATCATCCTCTGCATGCAATGATATTTTATGGCTAAACACTTACCGTCATATATACAGATTTATAAATACCTATATATAACGTACTTGTGTACAATATGTTTATTACGTTTTATAAGTATGCGTCAGGATTTAGTGGAAATTTAATTTAAACAGTTGTGTATGTAATGTATATAATATAGTGTATGTGTGTGTGTACACGCACGAAAAAAGATCGGTCGCCCGCCGAAGGGCCACGCCAGTGCCAAATGCTATATTTAAAAAAAATCAACTCGCGGCTGGCAGTAATCGTGCGCGTTAAATCTTTTTCAGTATCCTCGTGGTCTTCAGAACAATCCCCTATCCTAAAACAAATCGTCCCCGGCGTGAAACGTGTTCGTTTTAGTGCATCTTAAAATACAATAATATATAAAGTGTTTTGAATTGATATTGTATGATTTTTTGATAAACGATCACTGGCTTATAACTCATTCCGTTATATATTGGTGAGTAAAATATAAAGATTTTAAAAAATGTACAAATTATTATTTAATAGAAAATAATAAGCTATTGCAAGGACAATATTTAAAAAAATTAAAAATAATAAGCCATTTTATTTAATTTTAATTTTTGTTTAAATAGTTTTTTTGTTTTGGTGGTTACCATTATTTATGTCAAATAACTATTTTACCATAATACCTATAGATAATTATCGTATATTTATATTAACTAATTTAGTTGATAAAAAAAAAAAATTTTTCAATAAATATCTTCATGTTCTATTGTTAATCTGATACTATTAATATATGTTGCATATAATTTTATTACGAAGAGCTTTTAAATGTTTGAGTATTGGATAGCATTATATAAATTTATATTCGTCGATTATAACATTGATATGTACATTGTACTTCTATTTATGTATACTAATGCATACTAATTTAACAATGATTATGAAAGCTCTTAAATATTTATAACAATTTAGTAAAATATAAAAATATATTTTTTTATTATTATATACTTAAATATTTTATAACTCGTAAGAAATTATGAACTTTTTTATAAAAATATACAATATAAGTATAGATTCATGTCAAAAAGTTAGGTTAATGTCTAAAATATGTGTAATAAACCTATAACTAATATATTTCTACATATTTCTACATAGTTATATAAAACATAGGTACCCCAAATAGTTTAAAATTATTTTTTCAAATTTTAAGGAACCTATATTTTATTAGAAAAATTTATAGTAACTGATTAAAAAGCATTATATATGATATAGTTGAAAAATAAGTATCATTTTTATAATTTACATTAATTTTGTACCAATTTTTCATTTAATAAAATTCAAAAAGAATAATTTACCGGGCTACATCATTGTTATAATAAAGACGATTTACTTTCTGTTACTAGGTTTTGATACTTAGGTAGTATTCGATATTATGATTTTTGTTCTAAAAAATAAACAATTTTCTACTTGGTTTAAAAAAAAAATAATTAATAACTTATGTATATATAATAGGCAATCTTGATTGGGCTTATAAATTTAAGTGTGATAATATCAGTTAAATTCTGCATTGCACTTGAAAATCTGTTTAGAAATAATTAGGCAATAATTTATTAAATTGTATGTAATATTAAATTTATTTGAAATTTGAAACAATGATACAACTTATATAAATTCTCAAAGGAATTACTTATTTTACTTACCATATTACTATAAGACAACGTTTCTCAAACTGTGGGTCGCAAGTTAATTTTTGGTGATTTGCAAACAATTTTTTGACTTATATAGATTCCAAGAAGTTAAGTTAAATTATAATATATTTATATCAAATAAATGTTGTGTTTTATAACTACAGTGAAACTATGTAGATCCTAAAAATATTGACAACCACTGCTATAAGGTATTTACTTAATAAAACACTCTTTCAAGGTTTTGAAAGGTTTTTTCTATACTCTATTTATTCAAACTGAATACGATTTGAAAATTATTTGTACACGAAAAAACCTGTACAAAATAAAACTTATAAGATTCACAAACTTATAATTAATTATTGATGATTTCTATATTATATATTATGTTAAATTATCTACTAGATTCTTCATATTTATTATTGATTAGTTCATTATAGTTAATTATATAGTACATATAGTATAATATAGTACTATGTACAGTCAATGCTGTTATTTATACTTATAATAAAATTAAGTTTAAATATTTTACTAAATTTTAGTTATGTTAGATAATATATAAGATTATGATTACATTTAAGTCGTTAAACTATTTTCTTTCCAGTATGCTAATTACTTATAGTGGGTACAGTGTCATTTTCTCATCACTCTATTTTTATGATCGTTACTCATGTTTCATATTGAGGTCACTATAAACACCATCAGCGCTATATTTTTAAGTGATTTTTTTTTCGTACTTAACTTGGCACAAATTATGAATTAATCATTATTTTACTATCATTAATTGACCTTATATAAGTTATATTTAAGAAAATTTAAAAGACTAATTTTAAATTATATTGTATGCTAATTAAAAAATAAAAAATACCTGTTCATAAATAATATGTATATTAAAAGGATTAAAAGAGGTTATCTGTCTCTATTTATATTCAAATACATGTCTATTATGATTATTTAGATGTATATCTTATTTCCATTATAAATTGAATTGATTTAGTGAAACGATCATAAGTTTGAAAACAGATTTGAATTTATCATTAAATATTAAAATCTAATTGAAGCCAACTTCCCAACTTTTTAATTTAACATTCTTAAATTTTAAAAAGTATGAATTAAAAATTGTTATATTTTAATTGATGGTGAAAAGTCAACGATTTTGGGAAAGTCAATCTCAATATAAAAATTGTCCGATAAATTTAAATGTTTTCAGAATTTTTATTGTTTCAATTCCCATAAAATAATTTGTATAAAATATTCTATTGTTGGAATATTATTATAAAATAAAATATCTCATGAAAAAATATACTCCTAATTACATTTTTTAATCATCATCCAAGATTTAGTTGTCTATGATAAGTTTATAATTTATAAGAACACCATTTTATTGAGAAGTTATCTTATCACCTAAGCAGTTTGTTAGATTATAAATTAATGTTGTATATTATCTACAATATACCTACACTATAAATTATTTAGCTTAGATATGTATATTTCTTAAATTTTAACAACCCTATTTTATATCCAATTATTTTTACTATTTCTAAAATATTATTTATTAGTGCTTGTTAGATTTTTTTAGTGATATTATAGTTAAGAGGATTATACACCACCAAATTTTTAAGAAAAATAGAACTACACACATGCCAATGAATTGACTTAAATTTAAAAACATATTTTATTTTGTTGTTAAGTCAAGTTTGAATTCATTGATATTTGAAAATTAGATAAAAGGAAATAGAATTTGATATTCTTAAAAAAAAATCGTGTTTCTAGAAATTTCAACAACAAAAAAAGAAGTATCATTTTTAAAATTATTTTTATATTTGTGACTTGAAGAATTTAAAACATACTTAATAATAAATTTAAATATATTTCAAAATTATTATCGGAGTAAAACTCATATCAGTACATTTGAGTGTACGCATCAGTACATTTGAGTGTACGCGCATAAGTCGATTTTGGTTCGAAAAACTGTATTGTAGTCTGTAGAATCTAATTAGACTAAACACATGTTTTATCAATGACCTACCTACAAAAAAAATATTTTTTTTTTTCAATATTTTTATTTAAAAAATAGTGCATGATAAGAATGATGTATAATTTTAAAATATTATTTCAAAACTTTATAGCGTGTTTATTTGTAAGTTTAAATATGTTTGTTCGTTTTAAATACGAATATACAACTAGTTGCCAAAGATCATATCTATTTTTTCTATAAGATAAAACGTAAAATTAGAATTTAATGTATAGACTTGAGACACACATTTTATAGTTTTTAAGTTTTGTAGTTATATTTTTATTTTTAATTAATCATTTCTGTATATTATATTATAAATATTATTTGTTTAACAAATTTATCATGTCAATACTTAAAAATTACATTAAATAACTAACTTAGAAAAACATAGTCTAAAAGTTATCATTTTAGGATAACTTTTTGATACCTAGAAAGTTATTACTTATTATTTTAACTATTATTAATTTTAAAATTAACTGTTTGTTCAAGCTAATGAAATATAATGGTAGGAACAATGAGTCAATGAATACAATTTACTAATCAATTTAGATTTTTTTATTTAAGTACCATATGTACGTTTACATTTTAATAGCATTTATTAAATAATCCATTATCATTTAGTTTTTAGCTAATATTTTCTAATTATATTATAATTTAATAATATTCATGAAAACAAAATTGAAATATTGTATGTAATAATACATTAAAATATCATTTTAATATAATTATTATTTATATTTTGCAAAAGCAATCTGTAAACAATCTGTTTGAGAAACTATTTTTGTATATTATATATGTATATAACAATTTTTTTTCTTGAATATATATATACCTTAGTCAAAGAACAAATATAAATTTATTGTTCTACATTATAATATTATTATAAATCTACATTTAATCAATTTAGTAATTTATACTAACTTAAACAAATTGCTTGTGATTATTCTAATCTGAAATTTAAGTATAAATTATAATACTAACTACTCGGTAGACTATAAATAAATTTTAATGAATAGTCGGTAACAGTATTTTAAAGATTTTCAAAAGAAGTCGTGGCTTGATTAACAGTACTTCCCACTATTTTCACATTTCTACACTGTGTTGTTTATACTTTTTTCAACAAATATTAGTGAACCACTTCAGATATTATTAATTACTTTGGATATTTTAAAAAATGATAAACATTAAAATCTTAAATTTTACTTTAATCTTTCAATTTTGAATTTAATTTAAAACCGTATTTATTGCGTGTGTGTTTAATTGTACAAAAGTTATAAAAAAAAAGAAAGGAATTAGACTATAAAATAATTAATTACTAAATAATCAATATATCAAATACATAGAAGGTATACATTATATATGAATCTAAAATATTTACATTCATAAATATTTATATCATTTCTTAGCACCACAAAAAAGTTAGCATTAATTCTATTAATATATATTTTTTGTAATATTCATAAACAAATATTTAATATATTATATTATATTTTAAACAGTTATGGTATAAAAAATGAAAATAAAGTTAGATAACATGATAAAAAAAAAATTTTATAAACACAATAGGTACTTAAACTTAAAGTTTAAAAAAGTCTTAATTAAAAAAAATTTAAAAAAAAGTATTATCTATTTATTTGTTTTATTTTTTAAAAAATAATATATTACTACACAGTCACTCTCACAGTCTCACTATTCAACGAAGCTATAAAAAAAAAGCCGTCAACTGTCCATTGCAATTGAATCATTTGCCAAATAACTAGGTTGATTTCGGAAGTTCCCTTTGAAAAATATTATAAGTGAAAGATTTGGCTCATAAATAACTTGTTTACAATTTCAAACATTAATATATACATTTAATAAATGGAACTATTAAAATTTTGTTAAAAATTTAATAATTCTAACAACTTAAACATAAATAATAATAAGTAATAAATTATGATAAACATATTAAAATGGTTTAATTTTCAAATAAAATTGCTTGTTAATATTATATAAACGTATTAACACTATTAACTGATTCTATTAAATTTATCTATTTATATTGTTTTTATATTTAAACACCTTATAGTTTATACATATTGTACTTTACTTTAATTTTAATAATTTTACATTATATGATCTGAATTATGTTAATTTAAAATCACAAACATTAAATGGTTTAAGAGTTGTCATTAAAAATGGTATTTTTACGATATTTTGCAAATTAGTTTTTATGTATGGATATACACAATAGTAAAAAAATAAAAAAACCTTAATGTAAAATGTTTAAGGTGTACTTATATAATAGATGAAAAATAGGTACTTAACAAATAATGGTTTTTTACTACTCACTAATCTTAATACTTATATGATTATATATTATTAGCAATTATAGTCATTATAGTTAAATTGTACTACTATAGGTATATACTTTTAAGAACAATGAGTCCCAGAACTATGTCTATTTCTGAATAAAGCCATTAAAATGAATATGCAAACTAAAAACAAAATACTGGTAACAATAAGTTATGGAAAATGATTGTAAAATGTCAAGTAGGTAGCATTTTTAGCTTAAAATGTATAATATATTAATATATATTAATGCAATGATGTTTAATACAAAACACATATTATGGATACATGTACATCAATACATAATAATATACACAATATTTTTCAATTATCTTAAATTCTTTATAGCGTATGATTCATATCTTATGATAATTATTAATACTAGTTATTACTTATTAGTATAGAAGATTGCATATTTCTGATTATAATTTATAGTTATTTATATCTACTCATTATTAATCGAATAACTTTGCAATATTAAACTATCTTCTTATTTGTAAACATAATTAACTATTTAAGCAAATTTAAATATTGAATACAAGTATAAATTTAACTACAGAAGTATATGAATTAATATAGATTTAGCTTTGAAAATCGTTAGTTACACTGCCTATATAGACTATATTAGTACCTATTGAACCATGTTAAGATTTATTTAATTTTCTTATTTATTTTTATTAGTTCATCCATCATTTTAATACATTTATAAAATATGTTTAAACATTAGTATCTAAATATGGATAAGATAAAAGTAAGCACTATAAGTACATTTTTAAATTATTTTAATATTAATTTACATACTACTTCATAATCTAGCCATATAAATAGATATTCATTAAATATATTAAACTTACTTTAGTAACTATAAATAAGTTCATGACATTAAGTAGAATTTAGTTTTATATTTAATTTGACCAATTTTACTGTTTATTTTTACCTATATTATCTACAAAATATTGCAGTAATTACTGTGAATCGTTTATATAATTTTAATTTTAATAGCTTAAATTAAATTTAAAAAAAAACTATTTAAATACTAAAATAATATAAAGATCATTTCTTTAAATTAAAAACTCGTCATAGCCGTATTTATGATTAACAACTACCAACCTATAAAAACATCCTATTTAATCTTCCTTCCCCTTATAAATTCAAATAAGTATAAGCAGTAAACACTAGACAGTAAGCATCTACTGTCCAGTTTCCTACATATGATAATTAATAATTATTATTGTATTCATTTTAGTCATAACATGTTCAATTTTATTTTGAAATTTCTCGTTTTAAAAATTTTTATCGAGCTAGTGTATTTTGAATAAATCGATAAACAATTTAGTATAATATATTATATTATATAGATATACGAAAAATGATTCTGAAAGAAAACTCATAGACTGCTTCTATAAACATGTTATTATATATTTGTAATGTCAAATATTTTAAGTAATTTATTTTTCTATTAATAATATTTTTGGTTAAATAAGTTTTATCAAAAAAAATCTTATAGGTATACTATATTATAAAATAGGTATTTATTAAAAATTATAATCATATTTTATATCATATAATATAATTCACTGTTTTTATTAATTTATAACTTATTATAAATGAATACTGATATTAATATCGGTATTTATACTTATACATTTAACATTTAACATTTAATAACATAAAATAAATTTAACTACTTTTTTTTTTTAATGTCAATATGTAGTAAATAATAATTTATGCAGTAATGAAAAGTTTAAGTTCCTTCTAATAACATTGCTGAATTACAAAACATAACTTAAATCTTTATTTTTCATATAAATATCCGATTTCATTGTCATTTAAACTTGAAATGTCTGTAAAAAAAATGGATATAGGTTAATGTATTATTAAGACTTTTAGGGGTTATTGTAAGAACAGCTTATGAAGAACCTTATATTAAATTTCAAGTTAAACTATTAAAATTTAAAATGTCATGTATAGCTTGAAATTAATCTAAACATTATGAAAAATTCTTTTGTATAATATAGAAAATGATTATTTTAGTAAAAGTGAGATGTTCGAAGTTTCTACAATTAATTAATACTTTTGAGTGATTACAAAATAATTAAAGTTGTAAGAGAATAAATTTTTATTACACGTTTAAAATGTTTGAATATCCAATATCGTAAAAATCAATAGCCACTCATAAAACATTTTATGGGACTTGGCGATAAAGTTTTTTTTTTTTAATTTTCAGTAAAAAATACTTATATGGAATCTTGCATTCAATTATAAGCTTAAAAGTTTTATGAATTTTTAACTACAAAATATTTTACAAATTTTCGTGACCTTGATGAATTCTATAAGTATTTAACTATAAACGTTTTGAAAAAAATTGTGAATATATATTTGTGATATTTTTAAATAGGGTAAAAAGAACTTATAAAAAACTGCATATCAAATTTTAAAGCTTCTTCACAGAAAAATAAAATTTTATCTAAAAAAAATTAAAAAAAAAAATTTTCAAAGTTCTATAAATAACACAAAAAAGTGCCAAAATATATTTAAGCTATAATAAGTCTAAAAACACGTATATAAAATGTAAAATTCATAAACATAAATACCCTATTCAATAAAAAATTCAAGTTCTTATAGTTTTTTATTTTTAAATTACATAAAAAAAAGAATCTATTTCGTTAAAAATATAATTTAACGTAAACATTTCGGGGTTTTATAATATTTTATAATATAGTTTTCTCGATCATGAGTATTATGAATTTTATCTTTTTAATTTCATAGTAGCATACTAGCATCTATATTCAATTGTCTACAAACCCCCATTAAAAGTAAAATTTAAAACTGTTTTACTGCGACTCCAATAAGTGAATAGTAATGACTTAAACTACAATTTAAAATACAAAACATACATTTTAAAACCAATACATTTATCACTCCACTCAGAATCTAAAGTTAACGATTAAACTAAAAATATATTATGTTAAAATGCAAATAGAACAAAAATAGTTTCAGCTAATCGTTAATTATTATATATATATATTTATTATTATTGCATTCGTATTCATGTCATGTGCAGAATATCAAGTATTTTAAAATAAAATTAAACATGTGGTGACTAAAATGGAAGTATATTAAAATAAGTTAATAACTATGTCTTGTTAATAAATTATAAGAATTAAGAACTATTGTGTTGCGATAAGTATATAATAGTAGAGTGTGAGTCTTGGTTCTTAGAATCATATAATTTATTTATCAGTGGTTTCTTACTATAATAGTTATTAATTAGTAAAGGAGAAAATAATAAGAATGCCTTTTCCCAGGCACCCCTGCCTTGAAAAAATTATTAAATTTCTTGCAATACAATTTTCTACACAAACGCTGATAGTCAAACTCATAATAGCAGGTCCAAATGTAAGCAGTGTAAAGTGTAGCACATTAAAAGGGTCCCGGTTTTCTTCCAAGGTTGGGATCAGCATGTTTATGCACCTAATAAACAGAAAAATCTTAAGGAATTTTATTGTCGTTCTGTTGTGTATATTTTTATCAAAAGTAAATATATTGCTATACTGATTAATATTTAATTTAGATATAAATATCAACTTAGGTACATACATTTAAAATTAAGAAAATAAAATATTGTGTTTATACATTATAATATTAATATCATGATATTTATATAAATTTTTTTTAGTTCAATATAACAGTAATACAGTTATTATTAATATGACCACGTAGGTCGCGGGTATAAGTTATTAGTTATTACTAATAACTATTAAGCACAACGTGTAGAGTATAACTAATAATATTATAATATGAAATGATTAATAAGTAATAATACATTATTATTATATCACTGTTTTAGGTTAATTTTATCCATTTTGCGTAATGTCAAGACCTCCAGCACATCCTAAAGGCTGGGCACCAGCACCATCGGTGAATTCTCCGCCTGTGTCTTTCAGACCTGCGACTCCAACACGACACTCGCCGATCCACCGTCTCCCACCACCGTACATTCCTTGCCCAAAACCGATGAGACCCACATCATCTCCATTGCCTGCTACTGTACCACAACCTTTTAGATACCCATCACCGGTAAATTTCACATTATTTTATTACAGCAGAGTATTGATTTTATTTTGTTTAGCATTACTATCATACCATTTTTATTTTTATGAAAAGATATGATATTCGACATATTTTATGCAGCTTCGTTATAAAATTATGAATTAAACTATAAGTTGTACTTTGAGTCAATAATGTTTTGACTTCTTTATAATATATGACACACTAATACTAATATGTAATAATGAAAAAATATTAGACCAGTGCTGATTTTATACGAAAAATAAAATATTGAATATTTTTTATAAACTTTACAAATTTTATCGATGCTTTTAGATTTCAAAACTATTTACCTTAGTGGCACACGTCTGAACTACGCCTAGTACCTGCTATGCATCACACTTTTTAATTATTAATTTTTATATTTTAAGTGCCCATCACCGCAAGTATATGAACCGTCTACATCAATGCCGTCGTATAGACCTCGAGAATTTGTGGTACTCGAAGCTCCGTCACCGCAACAGTGGTCAGACGAAGAAAATATGACCGATGGTCGTTCAACAGCGGAAATAATTGCGCAACAATCACAGGATTATGTTGATGAAAAATTAGCAGAATATCAGGCTACAATTTACATGCTACAAGGTAATAATGATAAAACATCCTAAGGAAAATATGTTTTTTTTGTAGTTATGATTTTGATGAAAAATTCCGTGTGCAATTAAACCCTTAAAAAGTTTTTAAACGGCTTATATAGTAAGAGAAAACAAACCTCTTGAACTTATAGATTTCAGAAATAATTATACACTCTTTTTACTATTATCTATTACTTATTAGTTATTAAGTAGTTATTAAATGGTTGGTAACCTTTTCTATGGTCATAAAGGTTTATTACTTACTTTCTATAACATTGCAAATGATTAACAATAACGATTTTAATATAACATAAACGTCCTTTAGACATTTACCAATAAATGCCTATAGCATATGCAATTTTATTTAAACCGTGTCATATTTAAACAAATCAAAATATATTTCACAAAAGTTTATTTTATACTGATACATTTAGATCTAAATTACATACTTTTAAAAACTCAGAAAAGGCTATCAATAACTTATGACTCTATTTTAATTCCATATTTTAAGCCATTAAGTAATATTTATTTGTAAGTCATAAGAAATATATTTAGTAGTGACGTATTTACTGTCTACCATAAACATATTATTCCCACATATTTTCTTGATCTTATAGTTAAATAAAAACAATATTAAATTAATGGTAAAAATGTTTTTACGATAATAATAAAAAGAATACTTGGTATCACAATATAGATAAAGAATATTATAAAAAATTAAGAATTGTGAAACTCCTCTAATAGCTTATTAGAATTATTTATTTCTGAAATCATTTTTAACCAACATATAGATACAGGTTAAATTATTATAGGTAGTAGGGTGATTTGTGATCTGCAATTAGTATATTGTTTATATTTTAATAATCATCATTATCATATACAGATACTTATTTTTTAGCTTTTTATAAAGTCTTATACATTTATTCGTTATAATTTCAACAATTCAACCCTTTTCAACCAAAAAAAATAATAAATCATAATCTACCATATAGATATATAAATATGTTGATAAATTATAGCTGAAAAAATAGACTTAAAAATATTTTTCTTTTAAATAAATCATTATACAGTTAATAATTTAGGATAATTATTTATTAGTTATTATTAAACAATCATCATTCATCATTTAAACATTTATTAAATAAATATAGTATATTTACTATAAGTAAAATAATAGATGCAGTAGGTACAAATAGGTGTTATTGTATTAACTATTTATTATTCGTGACGTTATTTTAATCATAACAGGAATTTAACTCATAACAGCTACAATTATTAAATATTAATCACTTATAAAACTGTTTAAGCAACATAATCATCAAATCGTATGCAATTTAAGCCACATCAATAATTTCTCTTCACTTAATGCTAAACATTTGAATCAATCAAATTTACCTACCAGTCACCATAATATCATATCCATTTAATATAAGACTTTTATTATTACAAATAGGTACTAATAAACTATTTACGTTTATGAAAATATTTTTTTTCATAACTTTAAGTCGTTAAAAAACTACATTTTATTAAGTCAAATATATTTTTATTGTCATTATTTTTACTTTTTTTTAAAGCCAACATACAATTTTAATTTCTTATTAAATAGCTAAATATTTTTTTGAATACTGTATGTGTTTAAAATGTATGTTATTATTTAAAAGAGTAAAAAAACTTAAAAATTAGTAACAATAAAAATAGTAAAAATATATTTTTTCTAAAAATAGATTGAATATTTTTGGATTATGTTGTTTATAGACATATTATTTCTCAAGTAAATTTCTTTTACTTAATTCACTGTTGACCCCGATCGTAACTGATATAGCCACTAGCCAGTAACAACTGTTAGACTACCTTTTCATAACTTGATAAAAGAAAAAACTTATGATAGTCATTCGTCTAGTCTTCTAACTTCGTAAATAAGTACCTATTATACCAATATATCATTAATTTAAATTTTTATTATTTTTTTCTGTCTATTCCTTATATTTTACTCTAATATTTTAAGATAATTATCGTGATAAAATGATACACAAAAAAAATATTTAACTGAATATATTTTTAAATGATTAATAATAATAATAGTTATGATAAACAACATCTAACACTCACTGATTACTAATTAAATTTAATGTTGAAATAGTAAAAACAGTATTCATAATTAATGTTAAATGTTAAATTGCTGTTGTATGTTCACACTTCACAATTTATAACATTATTAATAAGCAATGAATTCAATTTATTCTTAGTTTGATTAATCCAACAGAGATAAAAATATTATAAATATTATAACTATATGTCTGTACCTACAATAAATAGGTACGAGTAATTATATAAAATAATTAAATAAAACTTTATTTGAACACGTAATTATTTGATTTTTTTCATAATTTTTAAAAATTTTAATAACATCATGTTTAAATTGTAAATAAATATTATTCATAATGTTTTAATACATTTTCTTAAAATCGTTGAATCATCTAATATATGAATGTATTATTTATATCATTCTTTATCTTTATTATTATTTATTATATTGACCTAATAATGAAAATTAAATAGAACATTTGGGGAATAACACTATTATACAGGTACATATATTGCAGCTAAAATACAAACAATATAAATTGTTCCCCTACCATTGGTTTTTTTTACCGGTTTGTCTATACGGTACACCAAGCACAAGGTTGTTATTAGTATGAGTACTCCCACGTTTGCTAAGTCTTATTCGTTGCGCAGAACAACAATATTCGTTGACAGCTGTAGCATGATCATTACAGCGCGGCTGATGTGTGAGAGACAAACTGAGGCCACACAATTGTCTGTCGCATTAGTGAAGGCCACATTATTATACATATATTTTAAGCAATATATTATAATATTTCTTATTAGGTTGTATCATTATTTATTAGTTTCAATATCATTACGTGTATGTAATATATTGAATTTCATGAAATAACACTTTTTAAATTACATTAAAATCTAAGTAGGTAGGTATTTGTAAATAAGATTTTACGGTTTTATATTTAAAACATACAAACATCAGAATTTGAATAAATTTATTGTTAAATAAAAACATTAGATAATCCTTTAAAAATAAGATTAGTTTTTTTGTTTTTATTAAACTTTTTACTACAAGTTTTGACTATTTATCACGATTATTATACATAGAAAAAACTTGAACACACTTGCCGGATACACATCAATACATCATATTATTATAACGAATATTCCAGACAAACTGAATAGCAACACTGAATAAAAATAATTACTCTCATCAAATCCGTCAAAAGTCAAAACAAAATGCACACTATAATTTTTTTAGCCACCAAAAGTTCGTAAATAATATTTATATATATATATATATATATATATATTATATAGACAATAATTATACAAAATGACGTCAAGTACTTTAATAAAATTAGGTCGAGTCATACGTAATAATAAATAATAGTAATAACTCGTGCGCGGTCATAGTAGGCTTAATATAATATTCTTTGATCGTATTAAATTACTTGCAGTGTTATTAATATCTGGATCCAATATTTTAAATTAAAAAACACACATAAACAGAGAATTTAATTATCCGGACACGTTTAGTTTAGAGTGTTTAGACTCGTGGTAGTCGCAGTGATAACAGAGTCGAATGTTTACCAGATCAATATAATAATACACGAACGTTGTGTATTTTACTATTTACGTCTGTATACTGTATAGTGTATAGTACTCGTAGCGTTTTTGGGGTCATTATGCACCGCAAACACGTGGTTCGACGGCGGCGGTCCTGCGCTTCGGCGAAAGTGAAACTTTTATTGACGTTACACCGGTCTTAGGCCCGGCACTCGGCAGTGTGTACACGAACAACAACGGTATAATATCCGTGCAAAAACACGCAACTCACGAAACATGTGTTAGTCAAAATGCCTAGATCGAAACCCTTATAACACAGACCGAGTCGTGCTACGATGGTGAAAAACACAAAAAAACATTTAAATCTTATAATATTATTTTTAAAACAGTATAGTGCTGACGAGTTTATATTACATACGTTATGTTTACTATAGTTTCGATTCAACGACAAATATTGTACGTCCGGACTCCGGAGGCCCGTGAGTAGACGACCTTGTTATTGATAACGCAAACGCGTCTGTATCATGAATCAAAATTACTATTTTTTATTAAACGTATACTTACGTTTTAATGCTATGTTTTCATATTTTTTTAATCATTTAGTGCGATGGATTTTTATTATTGTAATTAAAATTTTATAAAACTTCAAATTTTCTCCGTCGTATTGTCAGCCTAAAACTAAAAAATAGCTGTTGAAAAATGTATTAATTTCATTTTATGAGTAGGACACGGTAGCTTGGTTCGTCATACCTCCTCAGTCGAAGTAATCATTCAAATTCGTTTCCCATTTAAAAACGCAATGGATTCGGTAATTTTCGACAAAGTAATATTACCGACGGTTTCGGACTAATCGGTATGTTCACGCTCTAATTATTATCATCGCCCTCACTGCAATTTGTCACATTTGAAATAAATTTAAAAATTATATCATTTATGCTTTAAATATACCCAAGAAACCATTTATTATATATATGTATATATTTGCATTCTGGGCTGTATGTATAGGTTCTAAATTAAACAATCGTATAGAAATATAAAATTAGGTATTTAATAAGTATTTAAATTTAGTATTTCTTTTTAAATAATTACTGAAAGCTTCTACAAAAACTACTATTTTCTACACAGTTTTCTTATGGTATGTGATAACAAATACTTAATCATATAAAATGTTAAAGCAATATTATTTCTGTCAAAAAAACAAAACTCTTGGTGATATTTTGATTAAATCAAAAAAAAAAAAAAAAATACCAATTTAGATACTTAAATGCCACTGATTTTATTTCTCCATTATAAAACTCTACTAAATCAATTTAATGAGATGTAAAATATTAGTAAAAGTATTTGTATGTTCCGCGTTATACATTTTTCATACAATTCCGCATTTCCGTCTATTAACAACAAGTTATATTGTTATAGTATCATCATTGTATTATTATTATTACTATTATTACACATTGGTTGCTAACTACTAGAAGTGGGATGTGTGAACATAAGAGGAAACAATAATATTACATTTTTCCGACTTTCCGCGATTATAACAAACGTCTAGTAACAGTAAACGTTGAGCAGTTACTAGTAACTAGTAAGAAATGTTGTGCAATGTGTTAGGCATTTCGTCTCATATATCTTGATGAATTTGATTAATGGGGCAACACTGCAAAACATCTCGTGTAGAACCGGCGTTCTACACTTTGAACCGGTTCTCCGGCAGTCTGGCGATCAGTCGACAGTTGTTGCGTACCTACTGCTGTAGTCTGATTGCATGTTATGCTCCGCCGTCAATGTGTAACAATGTGTCGTTAGTTTATTTATGAAATCTACTTAAATAATTAATGTTTGAAGCTATTAATTTTTACCATATATTATACACTTTGTAAATTGGTTTGAAAACCTTATCGAGTGCAATTTATAAAGAAAAGTGATAATATGTGTTGAAGGTGGGGAAGAGGTTTTAACATGGACAGGCCCAAGAGGCCTTTTTTTTCGTTAAAAACGACGAAAAAAGATGAACCATCGTCACAAGATAAGGTGCCTACGAAAAAATCGTTCAAGGATAAAGTAGATTTTTTTGAAAAATCTACAGATTCTAAAGATAGTCAAGATGCTGGTAAATTTCGGAATAATTTTAATTACTTTAGTATACTATTGTCCTCTGTAGAACGACTGTGATCTAACGTATTGGTACATAATTTATTATAAGCTATACAATATATTAAATATGATACATGTCATTTTGTAGTGGCATCATATCAACATATTTTAGATTCTGTTATAAAAATGAAAATATTGAAATATTATTACAATTATTATCATAATGAAATATTATACTGAATATCAAGTATATTGCTTTGTAGCAGGGATGGGCAACTCAAAATTACTAGAAGGCTACTTATTAGAAAATAAAATCTAGAAGGCCAGAACATAGAAAGCAGAAACAAAAAAAAGGTCATTCAAAACATACATTTTAATTAGCATTTATTTTGTTTTTAATATGAATTTTTAATTTTAAAATTGTTATGATGTAATTTGAAAATCTAACACGAGTCAGATAAAAATGTTCGCGGGCCGCCAGTTACCTTTCTACTTTATAGCGTTGTGTGGGAGTTTTTTGAGTAGAACTATCATGTAATTTTTACCTGTATTAAAAAGGAAAATTTACATAAATCGTAAATATTAGAATTGCTTATTTAAGATATCCTTGTAATACTCTAGAAAATTATAAAAAACATCAGAGGAAAACGTCTTTAATTTATAGTCTATCCATGAGAGTTAACACAGTCATCTGTTATTCAGTTGTTGTAATTTAGAAAGTTATTGAGACTCGAAATTTTAATCAATTATTCATTTAATAGTATTGTTTAAATATAGTTGAGTCGTGACTCGTGGTATAATTTCTTACACAATTTTAAATATTTTTGGGTTGAAAAATAACAACTTTTTTTTTATAATAAAATAAAGTGTGAACTACCTACCTAGTTTATCTATACTTGTTTTACTAATTTCTAGAATGACATAATTAAACCATTTTTATTACATGATAATGATAATAATAATAATAAAATATATTATAATTTTAAAAAATAAATATGAATAATAGAAATTATGATTTTTAAAAAGACAAATTTTATAATAGTAATAGCTATACATAATTCATAAGTAAATTAATGTAAATGGATACCTTAAATTTTAAATGGTAGTACCTACCGTGTGTGTTTAGAGTGTATTCGATATGATATAATTTTACAGTAATTTATAATACTTATAAATTTAGTATCGGTATAATACCATTATTTTATAAACAATAATTAGTTAGATACTATTTTTAAAATTATTTATTAATTAATATGTATTTAATTTAATAATATTTAAAACCTATATTATATACGATAAAAAGTTATAAAATTAATAACAATATAATTTAATTAATTGTCGATCGTTATACACTTATACGGTATAATTATTATATTATATGTTTTAATCAACAGATACAACAGATAGATAAATAATAAATTATTACATAAATGTTGTACATCATAATTTACTAACACCTATCAATATTTCAAATGGCTTTATGTTTGATTTAAAACAATTTAGTTTTTAATTTTTTGAAGTAAAATAATAAAAATTAAAAAAATAAAAATACTAATTATTAATCGCGAATTAAGCTCTACTTTTTCGACTTCAAAAATGACTTAAATGTAATTTCAGTTTAAAAATTGTCTTGAAAATGCAACATCCTTTTAATCTATGTCGAGCAATCATTAATTGTATACTTAAAAACATCAATAATAGCATAATAAAACTTTCACATTATTAACTATGTATTTTACAAGGTTCTGTACTATGTTAAAATTATAATTTTAAAATAGCTTAATATGAGTAATGACTAATGAGTATACCTAATTTTTTTTTTATTAGTTTACCTATAAAATATATATTTATAATCTAGTTATAAATGATTTTAAGTTGGATAATTTGAATAACAAAAATATTTTGTGTATAATTCTAAAATATATTTTATAAATACATAATTGTTGAATTATTAGTATTATTAGTTATTACTTATAAATACTGATTAGTCTGATTAAGATAATAGAGTACTATCTTTTTTTTTCAAAAAAGAAGTAAACTTATTATTATACCAATATATAAATCATATAAATATATCTAACAGGTTATAAAACCGGTTATAAGTATGTATTTGTCTGTGTAGACTATAGATGAAGGTATTGGAAATTATCAGGTATTTTCCCATTTATACTGCATATTTTTTTTATTTTTTCGCAATTGAAAATTTGATATTTTCTATAACATCGTCATTCAAATTATTATTATTTTTTGAATTAAACAATGGTTAAACAATAATCAAAAAAATACTTTTTTGATTAATAAGTCATCCAAATATTAAACTCACTGTTAGTTATCATAAATTCAATATTTTAATTAAAGAAATGTAAAATTACGAATTAATTTTAAATATATTATGAACTTATCGTAATATTTCTTCTCGTAAATGTAGTTGTATAGTTTAAACGACCTTTAATTTTGTTGATAAAATAAATAAAGTTAATAAAAGCAACCATTTAAAGTATTCGCAATAAAAATACAATAATTAGAACTATTTATCATTAATATCTAGTAAAAAACTAAATTTATGATTAGATAAAATAATATTTTCAATTCGTGGATTAAAAAAGGAGAAAAGTAGGTGATCGACTCTAATGAACAGTGAATAACGAGTTTACCTCGTCATTGAAGAAGTTGCGGTAATGTAGGTGTTAAATTTGAATTCAAATGGATCATTGTAAATGAAAAACGATTCTGAGCAAAGACGATCAGCCTTTATCACTATTATATTATAATTTAATTTACCTACTATTATAGTAATTAAATAAATTTTCCCAAAAATGTTGCATTTATCGTTTTATTATATCATATATTTTGTTGTTATTAACTTTTAAGTTAATACTGAATCAACATAGAACGGTATAAAATCTTATAAATTAATTTCAATATTTTGGAAATATCATTGTGATATTGTATATATAAAATATAATTATGTATGTACTTACGTAAAATCACATGAAAAATATTTTTGAATCACAACAAATTAAAACCTAAAATCATCATATATAGTTTAAAAATCTAATCACGTCCAATTTGAACTTTAAAAATGTCTAAAAAAAAAAATTGTGTTAATATATTTATTTACATTTTTTGGTTTCAATATAAAGTACTTAAGAGGAACCTTGTATTAAATTTTTAAAAATTAGGTATGAATATTAAAAACTTTTAACTATAAAACAATATGTAAATTTTCACAATTTTGTTAGGATTTGTCAAAATCAAACACTATTCAAAAGTTATGAACAATTTTGTATTAAATTTTTAAGATTTTTGATCAAGCAAAACAATTTTAATCAACAATCTTTTTTTTTTTTTTTAATCCTGATATTTTTAATTATTAAGAAAAGCTAGTACCTACTCGGAATGTTGAAGTTGAAAAGTTCATTTTTTTTATACAATTAAAAGTGTTTACCTACATTATTGTGATATTGTGATAAAAATACAACATAAATTATAAGTATCTATTTATATCGTACACATTTAAATTCTGAAACTAAATATCATAAATCGGTAATCACATAGTCATTAATCTATGGGAGAATTAACTGTATAATATATTGAATACTAAATCACCCATTGTTTTGGGTATTATTTAATTGTTTAATTTCATAAAGCTTACACTTTCGCTTATTATTATCGAAAATTCTTTTGTATTTTGATAGATATTTCAATAGGGACATTTTACTAAGTGATAAACATTCAACACAACAATACGTATTGTATACCTAACCTATATTTTTACATTATTACAAAAAAATTTATGAAATAGGTTGTAAAAAAAAAATCTGATCCATCTTAGGTTATTAAAACAAAATATCTCTCCCAAATATAAGGTACCTATAATATTGTACACGTTTATCATAATTATTATCAGTTGTTGTTACAGACTTGAGTCTATATTAAAAAGAAAAATTTTAGAAGAACATTTAAAATGTTATAAGTTATGACTTATGAGTTTACGATTATTATAACAGTTGTAAACTTGTAGAATCCCGTGAGGTTTACGAGATTTGTAGTGATATGGTCCTAATGACAACACTAACAATAGTATGTATAATGAATTATATTAAACATATTATTCTTAGTTTATCTATGCAATCCGTAATTGTTCAATTTTTAGTTTTCTCTTATCGATTTTTAATGTTTAAGTAATGATTTAAAACTGATCACCAAACAGTACACGACGTCTAGCCTATATAGTTCATACGGATTACGACTTATGACCTATTTAATCCAGATATATTAGGCGTCCTCGCATCACTACAGTATAATATTACGTATTCTCTTAATTATATTGATAGTTACACACACAATATTTAATTAACCGATTATTATTTATCATACTACCTATTTGTTTATCTAACTATACAAAGTAATAGAATTCTATAGAATAGTATCTACATAATATTATATATCATATAATATATACGTGGCTGCTCAGTCCACCAAAAATTATTATAAACAATACAACAAGGTGTAGTACTTGAACACAATTTTTTTTCCTTTCATTCTAGAAATGGTGTTATTTTAACTGAAGTAGTAACTTTCATAGTATGCGTACAGTTAAATTCATCAAAAGTATTTGTTATTTATGTGGTTATTATTTAAATAATTAAATATTCAATTGTATTTCTTAAAGCTTTCAAACAATTTCAACTTTAAGATAGGAAATAATATTCAATTATTTGTTTAATAATTATTGTATGTAATGAAATAAAAATGTAATTTTAAAAGAATTTATCAATAAACGATATGTTTAAGTATTACATTTTGCTAAGAAATAATAATAATAATAATTTTATTTCAAACTATAAATAGATATTTGATCTTGTACCCAAAACATATAAATAGATTTATTATTTTTCTTAGAAAATGACTATAAATATTAGCATATTATTCTTTATTGATTCAAATATTAAAAAAATAAAACAATCAATTTAATACAAAAATTATTCTACAATTATGTTTCTATCATAATATTATAATAAGGTAGGTATACTATCTGAGTAAATGTTTGCAACCGTCACCTTAAATTATTGTTTAAGTCAATGGTTTACTGATTTACTTTTTTTTTTTTAAGTGCAATCTACAATCTATACCACTTGGGCACAATAAGTAAACGTGATAGAGATTAGTTGTGTACAAATTTTATAAAAAAATACATTATATCCTTAATAACATTTATACATAATACACGAATTTTTTTATAAAGCAGCCACACATTAGTAACACTTTCAATTTGCTATTTTATTATTTTTTTTATTTATTTATTTATTTAATTAATATTAGATGCTAACAGTTTACGACATTATTTTCGTTTTTAACCTATCGGGGAGTTACCGGGGATTGTAGAATTGACAAGATTTTTGATAAGAGGATTGGGATGAGATAAACTGCGGGCATGGAAACGTTTATAATATGCTTTAGCTTCTTCGTAAACTAAAGGCATTTTAAGTTCTATATGTTAATGTAGTTAGAGACATAAGAAGGGGCATTTAATAATTTGCGAAGTACAATGTTTTGGAATGATTGGATTTTATTAATGTTGGGTTTTTTTTTTTTTTGCATTAGGCTATATGTCCAAGTAGGTTTTAGTAGTGATTTGTAAATAAGTAGTTTAGTTTTGATGTGGTATATTTATTATCGTTGATGAAATTTTTTAGAAAGCGTAGATGTAGGTTTAGGTTTTTTCTTTTGGATTTAATATGCTGGGCCCAGGTCAGCCTTTTATCATGGGTCAAATCAAGATATTTAATATTCGAAGCACTGGGAATTAAAGTTTTATAAATAAAGACATCAGTGCATGGAGTAAGTCTAAGGGTAAACGTCGAATGTATAGATGGATTTATTTATTTTAAATGTCCAGTCGATGTACTACTTTTCCATAAGATTGAGGTTAGATTGGAGATTTTGAGTTGCAACGAAGGGATCAGAGTGTATAGATAAAATTGCTTTATCGTCTGCATAGTCGGCAATCAGTGTATTAGGTATGGTTAGTCTGGGGCAAAAATACTGTAGAGAATAGGGGAGAGGATACCACCTTGCGGGACACCAGCAGTTATATTGGTTATGGAAGAAAAATTATCACCAACACGAACTTGAAAGTGGCGATCTGAAAGATACGACTTAATAACAGCGAAATATAATGTAGGATGAAGAAACTTTTTTTAATTTATAGAGAGGCCGTCATGCCATACCTATCAAAAGCCTGAGAGATATGCAGAAATGCACTTATATAGTAAGTTTTTTTTCCAGTGAGTAAGATATGGCGTCAACAACTCTGTGAACCTGTTGAATAGTAAAGTAAGAAATGCGAAATCCAAATTGAGAATCAGGAAAAATGGATTTTTCAGTAATACATGGAAGGATACGTTTTAGTATAAGTTTCTTCAAAATTTTAACAAAAAACGGGAGTAAACTTAAAGATCGAAATTTATTAAATCAGGTGGCTTATTAGGTTTTGACACTAGGATGATGGTAGAAAATTTACTGATTTACTAAAACTTTAAAAAAAAAAAAAATTGCTCTATACTAAAATATATATTTTTGATTGTATAAAGTACAAGGCGTTTAATATATTATATACCGTATAAGTACGTCTTTGTATAGTAATAAAAACTATAATAACTATAACAGATAAGATAATTATACAATTTTATGAAAATATTTTTAGTTATAAAAAATTAGTATATTTTTTTCTAACAAAATGTATATTTTGACGCAAACTGCCATGGATACGATCGTTGTTTATTGTTGTCCTACAAAATTGGTGTTGTATTTAAGACGTGAAAATACCAAAAGCAAATTTTAGTGTATAATATATTATGTTTGATTTTATTAGATCGAAATAATAATATTATGATAATTATATTATTAATTATTATTACTATACGCAGTCACTCATTTAATGGTCGGTAGTCGTCACCAAAACTAGTCGTGGCCTTAGTCGTTGGTCATACGTAGCCACATATCTACATATCTATAGTCAAACATATTATTAACATGTTTGAGAGTTTAGTTAGAATTTAGGTGATTAAAAGTATATTATTAAAAATATTGGTAATTGTAATATAGTTTATAATTTTATAAATAAAAATTTGTAAATACAGTAGACGCCGCTTATAAGACTTACTTTGGGACCAGCACAAAGTGAGTCTTATAACCGAATGAATCTTATAGGCGAAGTGGAAAAAAAAATTAATTACGTATTTATAAATTTTATTTTACTACATATTTTGCTTTGATTTTAATACATTAACACATATTACATATTACATACTTTATTATTGAATAAATTTAATAATCCCGATAAAAAAAACTAAAATTATAATCGTTATAATTATCGTTGCGATAAATGTGAACTTTTATCTGCGATAAAAATTATTATACGTTATAAGATACCAACAGAAACTAGAAATAATCAACACGAATATTATTTCATTTTTCAAACCCAATTTATTTCTAAATTATAACCAAAAAAGTTTATTTTCTACTATTTATTTTACGAAATTTGAGTCTTATAACCGAAGTGTTGAGTCTTAAAACCGATTTTTTTTTTAATGTATTTGAATACGTTCCGACCGTTCCAGACGATTTTGAGTCTAATAAGCGACTGAACCTTATATCCGTGAGTCTTATAAGCGGCGTCTACTGTATATAGGAAAATTTTTTTTCCACAAAAATATTTAGATATTTGACAATATAATATATATAATATATTATGGCCAATCAATGATCACAGTCGTAATGAAAACAGAAATAAAATAAAACTGATATAAAATTTACTAAGTAGCTGTAGGTGGCGAGGGATTACGTGATGGGTCGGGTGATGAAACGTTTGAACAAGTACTCGAAGAACGCGATGTATACACAAAAGATGGCCGAAAAAAGGGTAAAATGGTCATCGTGAACATGATAACAGTACACAAAAGTGTAAAAACTATAAGTTCCCCTGAAGCGGCAATCCCTGTAGTCAAACATTCGTTATCATTTGATCAAGAAGGTTCAATGAGCAGGTCTTCGTCTAGAGATAGTCTATCGTCCCCGAATACTTGGAGAAAATCTTTCGTCGGTACTCGGTCACAATTTGACTTACATATTGAAGAAATAAAAAGTAAGCAATATCTTAGAATATTAGATGTTTAAAAAAGATTATTCATATCTATAGTTTTTATGAATAAATAAAAACACTATACCTGTATAATATATATATATATATATTGTACAATTATTTTCTATAAAATAATTTATATAGCTTGTTGATATCTATACAACTACTGAATTACCTAAATTAGGATTTTTAATATTTTTTAATTTGTTTATGTATTCTTCGAGGAATTCTACAACATACATACATTACGTTTTTAAAACAAAATACACATAGATTAGGCTTATTCAAAGATACCAATATCTCTATGTTAAAATATTAATCTGATTGATTCTTGCCTGAAGTTTATTTTAGATTTATCAAACTAGTATTTTTTTTAGCTAATTTAGATCTATATAAGTGAAACAACAAAATTACACTTGTCGATTAATTTATAATATATCGGAACAATATTTATATATATATATAAATTAATAAATTATATAATATATTATTATAAGTACTTGGATTATCAATTAATTTAATAATTATTACCTTTGCTATCCAATGATAATTTTTATTATTTGCTTATAACAGTACACAAGTTTTATAATAACCCTAGTCAAAAGCTAAGATTGAGTCGTTAGGTATTAAAATTGAAGTTTTAAAATTTTCCAAAAATACTTTTTAAAATACACTGTAATTTTTAAAAATGTGTTTTAATCCTCAACGCTATATAATATGATTTTGTAAAATTATAATTGCATAAGCTTTGTTTAATATGTACAAGCATGCGTAAATATATTTTTTTTATAAAATCACATTTTATATTCATCGTTAAACATGTATTCTTTAATAACATTACTGGGATTAAATTCTCTAAATGTAATCGTAAATTCGTAAGTACTGTTATATATATAGTAATATTACTATTCAATAACATTTGTGGTTTTTTTTTTTTTTATTCAGTTAATAGGTATCTACTATCTACCATTATTACTAAAATATATTAAAAGTCTTATTGTTACTAGAATTTGTTATTTTTTTTTTTTTTTAATTAATTTTATTCCACTTCCTGTCAAATAATCTGACATACATAACATCATAATATTATAAACCATATAATAAACGCCTGATTAAAAATCTAACCAGCACACCAATCTATTTATAGAGGTTGACATTAAAATAGCATCAAAAAAGTTTAATCGATTTCAATGGACTTTCATAAAATACATTTTATGCAGTTTATTTGTTATCTTATTTATAGCCGCTGCCCCCGGATAAAATAAGCTATTGTGAAATCATTCACTGTCCAGTTATTTAGCCAACATAAATAAAATTATTTGAAAGTTCAAATGATGTACACTTGTCTTGTGAACACATTTTTGAAATATGGTAACGGTACCATATAAATTAAAATAATATCTATATGTGAATTTTATAAACCTTCAGTTATTTGATTGTCTAATTTAACTTTTAGTAAAACTATGATTTTAAGTTATACAATATTAAAACACTGATTTTTTAATAGATGAGAATTTAAGGCTACTTAAGCCACTCGTAAAAGTTGCTCTGCGTATTCAATTATTTATGTAGATACCTACTCTATGCCTTTACCTTTAGTCATATTAAATGTGAAGGAAACTCGTTATAATGTGATCACAATCAAAAATTTTTTTCTATAAACACAAAATATTACATTTTTATAAAAAGAAAATATACTTATAATATATCTATAGTATACAGTGTGTTCAAGAATAAAAGTAATATGAAATATATTAACACATTTATCTACACTGATTTAGTTTATTTTTTAATGTATTTATTTTTGAAAAATTATAATTTTAACTGTTTTTTTCTCTACGAGCATACATATATATGAATCAAAACACATTTTTGTGTTTGTATTTAAATGAGATTATTGTTTTAGACAACTGGCCTAATATATAATTTTTCTACCTTAAAAAATTGACTGATTTAGAGCGAGTTAAATTCAAGAAAACCGTATAAATTTACATGAACATAAACATTTTTAAATCGTAAGAAGACTGTTACAAAAAGAAAAAAAAAAATGCAATAAATTCGAATTGCAAAAAAAAAAGAATATTAACTTGCATCAATCAGTAAGTTCTTAGATAATGAAAAACCTTATGTCAATTGTTGAAAAACAATAATTATTTTTTAAAAGTAAGTAGATACCCATGCTTTAAAAAAATATTAAAAATTTGAAAATGAAATTAAAAACAAATAATATAGTAAATTTATTTGTATAATAAAAAATAATTTAATCAAATTCAAAGTCATTATTTTCAAATATTTCGTTTTACCTTTATGTTGAACACATTTTATGTATAGAAGATAGAAGATAAACTTAAATTACTATTTTTTTTAGAATTGCTGTTTCATATTTGGTGCTTTATTTATTTACTCAATTTTTTTAGTTGTTACAATTAAAACAAATTTATTTTTGAACAACAACCTATTTAATATATTGACTACTAATTTGCATATATATTACGTATTGGACGTAATTATTTAAACGTGTAATTATACCTTATCGACCATTTAAACCTGTTTAGATTATGATAACAGTTACAAATAAAGCTAGAAGTAACTATACCTATAGTTACTGTGAAATTAATACGCTTTTTATGTTACATTTATTGTCCATTTAAAATTAATACAAGATTACTGAGAATTTCAATAATATTTTAATAACTAATATAATATAATAAATGTATGTTTTGCTTATTCGCTAAATTTTTATTTTTGTATAAACAATTAATAATTTTTGTATATATATCATTTATACCTACTAATACTTTAAAATATTGATTTAATTTATAAAATTTTATCTAATAGTTTAAGAAAACCTTCCTTTATTAAATATTAATATTCATAAATTATAATAAAAAACCGGTTATTGTTATGAATTTAGTTTCAATAGAATATCTTGTGCCGAATTTTATAATTGTTTATTGTAAATGTAGTTTTTATTTTATTATTTTCATACAACCTAACCGTTATTGAATTTAATATCTATGTATTGCATGTCTGTGACTCGTTTCTTAGTGGTTTATTATTGAAAAAAGTTTTTAAACATCAAACAGTTACCGTTTATCTAATTAAAACACGTATTTAAAGCTCAAAGCTTTATCGTACATTTATATATATATCACTATATCAGGTGAATCCGTTAAAAGTAAACTTGGATAGGTACCTACATTGATTATAATCTAAATAAAACACATAGATTGTAACTTGTGGGTATGAAGGTTTAAAATAACTGATTAAAATATCAAAATATTCAAACTAACTATTCTTTGTCACTTATAAAATTTTTGAAGACTTATTCAACATAATGACCTTATTTTAACATATTATATACTTATTATTTATTTTATAGGTTTTGCACCCAAATTAACAAGAAATTGTAACACTCGTATAAAACTTGACCAAAATCTGAAAACCCGAAACCTGTAAATAATTTTTTTTTTCTTCAATAGGTACATAAATTAATCAAAATTCAAGTATAATATTTGAGTGTAATTCCGATAAATTAATTAATTTAATATTTGTTAAAATGTTTAAATAAATATATTTAATATATTCTGTTTATCATAAATAACTAATAAGTACTCAATACTTATATGAAAATAGACTCAAAATATAATTTTATTTATTATTGAAAACAAATAAACAATGATTTACTTTTTAAAAATTACTTCCTAGTTTTCATAAGTAAATAATCTATACAGTATAAATATTATAAAATAAAAATATATTTAGTTAGGTTCCAAATTATAAGTATTAGATATGTAATACAACTTAATTGTTTTCTGTTTTTAAATTATAACTATTATAGGTATAACTTCTATATTATTTTTAAATAAAAGTTCATTGTTATTTTTATACTGGATATATTGTTTATATAGCAGTAAACATTAAGAAATATTATAATTGTAAATATTAGTAAATTATTTTATTTTATATTTTTCTCCTTATTACATTTTTTAAAATGCATTAAAAAAAATAAGTTTTTCATTGTTTTATCAGCGTATTATTTTAAAATTGAAAATCTATTATTCGCATATTAATGTGACATTCTATTTATGGTTTATAACAACAACAATGGTTATTGTACCAGTACAGACTTGCTGATTATTTGGTTTTTGCTGTTACGCAAGACTTGTAAAAATGAAATTGTAGTGCGATATTCCTAAGCCGTTTAATATAATAGTATCGATTAAACATTTGTCCCTTATTGCATTATTATTATGTCAGTTCATATACCGGCACGGTGACAACCTGAAATAAAAACAAGTGATCTACTGTCCTATATATTTTATGTTTTTAAAACAATATTACAAATTGCAATTGCACACGGAATCTTTATGATTTCACTAGATTATATTTTATTTGAATAAAACAGCCTTAAGGCGCATGTAACTAATATCAATATGGTGTTCTTGTGTTTTGTACCTATTATATAGACGAGCAGGAAAGAGTACAGAAGAAGACCTTTGTTAATTGGATAAACTCATATCTAAGCCAAGTAACGTATATCAAAATATTCAATATTCGATCGTATAATTTTAATCATTATTATATTGTAGAGGATACCGCCATTGAAAATTGATGATTTGATTGAAGATCTTAAAGATGGTACTAAACTACTTGCATTGTTGGAAGTTTTATCAGGAGAAAGATTGGTAAACATCTATTAAAATTTAATTAAAATATAATCTTTAGGTACTAAAAAAAAAAAATAAAATGTTTAAGGCTATTGAGCGAGGTCGTAATATGAGGAGACCGCATTTTTTGAGTAATGTAAATTCTGCAATACAATTTTTACAAAGTAAACGAGTAAGTAACGATCTTTATGGATGCATCACATTAATTTAAGATTTTAAAAATTTGTATGTATATATATTTTTTTAGATCAAATTAGTAAATATAAATTCTGCTGACATAGTTGATGGGCGACCTCCTATAGTATTAGGGCTTATTTGGACTATAATATTATATTTCCAGGTAATAAAATTACAAATTATAAATTGTTTACTTTTTATTTTAATAAACTATTATAAAATTAAATTCTAAGCTTCGTAAAACTGGAATTACTGTTACAAATAATGACGTGAGTATAACTAAACATTTCGAACACTATAAACAATTATAAAAAATGGTTTTCACTAGTAAAATGTAATATAATATAATTATATTCGTAAATTATAATTTGGTTGTTTCTTTAAGCTTCTTCGTTGTTACTTAACAGATTGAAGAAAATACAAAAGGACTCTCGTCATTGAATTACTCTTTTAGTGGAAGCACAAGTAGCTTGGAAAGCATTCGATCTCCTACGATGGAAATTAACCGGAAAGCCGATGGTGCTAAAAAAACATTATTAAAGTGGGTCGGAACGGTAATACCAAAGTACGTATTTGATTAATAATTGCTTAATTAATTTTTATGTTAAAATAATACATAAACTTATAATATCTTGCTTAAATTAGGGAAAGTAATATAAAAGTAAAAGATTTTGGACCAAGTTGGAGAGATGGCATAGCTTTCCTAACTATTATAGATACTATACAAACAAATTTAATTGATATAACTACTTTGAAAAACGAAACAAATCGTACCAGATTAGAAACTGCATTCAATATCGCTGAACAAGATTTAGGTATTACTCGTTTGTTGGATCCAGAAGTATGTTTAATGTTGATTATAATAAATTTCAATGTGGTTTAAATTTGTATTATTAATCTAAAATATATTTTTAGGATGTCGATGTAGATCGACCGGATGAAAGATCGGTAATGACTTATGTAGCACAATTTGTACATAAGTATCCTGAAGTTCGAAGTGAAAGTGGTGAAACAATCGATAAAATTCAGAAAGATTATAATCTTCTTTTAACGTGGTTAATTGAAAAAACTCAATACTTGTCTTGGTCTCAAAATTTATCTCAAGATTTTTTGGTTAGTAATTATAAAAATAACAATTATTATAATTATTTTATCATTTTAGTATATAACTAAATAAAAGTAATATAATAATATTTGTACATTTTTATCAGGAATTTTTTGCTGTCCAGGATGAAATTGTGTCTATGAGTCATTTATTTAACAGACTAAAAAAAATCTGTAATTCTGGTTCATCAATTGGTATTTCAGTACAATCGTGGAAAGAATTAGAAAAACTTTGGACATTATTAGATAATCTAGTAAAGGAAATTCAAGCATTAATATTTTATGTTGTTTAAAATCATAATATGTATTATAAACATTCTTACAGATGAAACATTGGCAATGGCAATTAGACCTCTGTTTACCAGAACCATTTAAAGTAATCGGAGAATGGATTACAAAAGCTGAGCAACTCATAAATGATAATAATATCCCATCTGTTATGAATGAGGAGACAGCGGTTATAATTAGTAAAAAACTGGAAGATCATAAAGTACAAATTGATTTTAATTATATTTTAAAGACATTTAATTTAAACATTATCATTGTTTAGACATTTTTTGCTGATTTACCTGAAGTTCAACAAAAATTCAATGAGCTGCTGGTTAAAACTAAAAATCAAAACAAAGAAGTGAATGATCTCTTAAGACGTCTTAATAATATTGAAATAGATTCACATAAACGTCGAACTTATCTAAAATTTTTAGAACACAAGGTATTTTATAACTTATAATTTAACAAAAATAATATTTCAGCAAAAAAAAAAAAAAAAAATTGTAATTTCTTGCAAGTATTGAAAACTTAATATGATAAATTTGATTGACTAAACTGTAACTAAAAGCATGTACTCTACAATAATGACAGAAAGTTTATTTATTTTTAGTGTTGTTTGATTGCATTTTTAAATTTGACTGAAAATAAACTAAAAGCATGGACTGTTAAGTATGGCTGTCATCAAGATGTTTTGCAACTTCTTGAGAAATACAACAATTTCGTTATAGGAAATAATATATTTCAAGAATTTAATAAGGCATTTATAGATATGCAAAATGTTGTACAAGAATATAAACATGAATGCCGTATAGAGTATAAAGAGACAGTTGCAATTGAAAAATTCATGAGACAAACTGCTGAACAATGGAAAAGTATTGCGATGGAGCTAAGATGTGCACAAAGCATGCTTGAAGAAGTAATTTCATATTGGAGACGATGGAAATCGTTATCTGAAGATATAAAAGCATGGTTAGAGGATGCTATCAAAAAAATTGATTTGCCCCACGAACAACGAATTAATTTTTTCCAGGTATTTTAGTAAACTTTAATTTCGTAAATATGCATTATGTAATAACAACTGAACGAGTTATACTTGGATTTTAGGATATTGGTGTCTGGAAAGAAAAATATGAATTACTTAATGATACTGTTAGCTTTTTAATTGCAACATGTGAAGATTTAATTTGTACTGAATTAAAACAAGAGTTTCAAAGTATTACAACTACGTGGGAAAGTATATTTTTGGTAAATAGTACCTATATAATCCAATAACTAATTCGGATAAATTGATATAAATCATTATAAATACAATATTTTTTATAGAAAGCTAAAGATTACATGCATTCTGGTGATATGATAAGAAATCGTAAAGAATTTTTAGAAGGACTAGACAAATTACATAAATGGAATATAAGAGCTGAACATATTATGTCATCAATACATTTGAGTTCGTCCCAAAAAATTAAAGACTACTTAAGTGACATCCAAGTATGATAATATTTATGCTAATTATCTAAAAATGATTCCGATTCAAACCATATGTTTTTTTTAGAATCTTCAAACACAATTGGATCAAATGGATGACCTTTTTAAGGCAATTAGTAAAAAATTTCAAGTGCTAATAAAAGATTTGACAAGGGATGAAGTCAATGAGATGATGGTGTGTGTTAAAAGAGAAAAAGGTAAGTCAATTTCATATAAGTTACATCCATAAATGTATAATATACTTATATATAAAGTATTTCATTATTTTATATATTGTTCTAAATATCTGAACAAAAAAATTAACATAACAATATCTTAACCATATTATAGTTTTATAATGAATTGTTTTTATTTTAAATTTACTTGGTATTTAATTGATAAATCTAATTATCGAAAAATGGTTTTATTTTTTTATGTATTTTCACTATAAATTCCATAAGATAAATTAAAACGCTACTAATAAATTACCAGACAAAAATAAATTTAATTTATAATCATTTTATAATTTTTATAGCATGTCCGTGCTTTATTTCTAATCTGTAAAAGAACTAGCCGTCAAATTTCAGACTTGGATTAAGGCCTCTATGTTGATAGTAGGCTTGCGGAAAATTTGATGCCCCTGTTTAACTATTTTCTTTGTAAAAATATTTTTTCAATATTTAATTTATGTTTATAAACTTATTATACTAACTTTTTACATTTTTAATCAATATACATACCCATACTTATTCAACTTAAATAAGTAATTAAATAATATTTTAATCTTATTGTATTATAATATGTAAAAATAATAAAACAATAAAAATTAAATAAAATTTCATGAGATTTAGTTTATTTTAAATACATATATGATAAATTTAAAATTATATGTGGTATTTCCCAGTGTATGGTCTAACTGTAATCCGACTGATGTAAATAATTTTAATTAAATGACAAATTACCTACATTGTTTTAGGAAAGAATACAATAAATTCTATAAGCATAATATAATAAACTTCTACACTTAAATAGAACAATAATTTTTTTAAATGAATTGAATTTCATAACGAAAACATATTTTTATTTTAAATAAAAATTTTGTGGATCGAACCCCTAAATCAGTTACCAATCATAGTTCTGTAAGTTAAACATTACCTTGCTTGTGTCTTCACCCGATCCTCGGTACCTACTGCATTAGACTTTTGAATTTTTTTTACAATATTAAAATGTGTTTGTAAAGAGATATTGAAATTATAATATTATAAAATATTAAAGTATCTATATAATATCATTGTGTACATGTTTTATAATTTACATATACGTTTTAACTTTAAATGTTTAAATCCAAGGAAAAAAAATAACAAGTTGAAAATATATGATCATATATTTACCTAATAGTGTATTTTAATTAGTTTTGTTTGATTTATAGAATCTCTTGTCAATATTAGAGCAAGTATACCTGTACAATTAAATGCTCTCCATCATATGCTCGTTCAGTATGACGCTCTTGAAACAGGTCAACAAGAAATAAATCATTGGTTGAATAATTGTGAAGAATTTTTATCCACATTAAAATTAAGTAAAAGTCAAAAAGAATTACATGGAGATATTGACTACTTAAAGGTAAGTTATGCTTAAAGTTGATTACCTACGATTTTAAAAGTTAATTTAATTTTCTATTTTAATTTTAGAGCATTTTAGTACGCATGTCGTATTACCAATCTATGTTATCTAGCAAGAATAAAATATTCCAAAGCATTATTAAATCAATTCAACCAGAGAAAGATCAAGGAAATAATTCAGAGTTTGTACAAACAATGGCCGACTTGAACGCTAAATTTTCTAGAATAACTCAAGAATGTCAACAGTGGGATATGGTATGAATATATTTTATGTATAAAATATTATACTTTAATATTGTTAGCAATAGGGCTCGAATATAAATGTTCTTAAAAAACCGGAAAATGTCCTTTCAAAAAATACATTATTAAATAAATTATTATTGTGCCTAATTTTTATAACTGTTTTCATAAATTTAACAAACGTAATTTTTTTCTATAGTAGATCGTCTATAAATATTTTTGAATTTTTCTAAAACTTGGTGAAAATTTGGTTGATTCAATATTTATCCATTGTTATATTATTAACAGATTCAAATGCATTAATTAAGTCTTCAAAGAATGGTAATTTTGGTTTGTTAATAAAATTTTATTTTTTGTACCTGCAGTTTGTCATTGTTAATTTTGTCTGTGCTTATCTCGTGATATAACTAAATAATGGGTAAAATTGTTATCAGTGGCAACTTTCGCCTCACATATTTTATAAATTAAAATTTGATTATCTGTAGAAAACACGTTTCTACCATATTCTCTCACGTATCCACGAAATAGGTTTTAATTTTAATATTTGATTTGTTTATACAAATATAAAATGAGGATTTAATAATATACGTAAAATATGTAACATTTGAATGCACCTGCAATACCTTTGGCGTACTATGCAAATACGTAATACGACTAGAGCGTCCAACAATCGGCCATACGCATCACTGTGTCCACCGATGTAATATTATCACTCCATAAAAAAATACTCAGATAAAAGTTTTTAGTTGTTTGCAATCAAATTGGCTAATTGGATGGTGTGTCATAGAAATAAATTTCACTCTTGTCTAATTTAAATTCGGATTACCTGATGTTAAGTTAAAAATGAAAATAATTTTTATTATCTAGTACTGTAAAGTACTTATTACATGTATTTCAGTGAAGTTATTTTTTTTTTTAGTCATAATAAGATAAATAGGTCAAAAAAGTTCTAAAATATTAAAAAATGCATTAAAAAGTTAAAAAAATTCCCCAAAATAATTTGTGGTTGAAAAAAGTAGTATTTGAAACACATTTGTAGCTTTTAAAGCATTGGGTAAAATATTACAAAAAAAAAAAAATGTAAATACATTGAAACCGACTCCTATTTATCAATAAACATTTAAACTTTTTTAATTGTATAGAAATTACAACAGACTTTGAGATGTTGGCATAATTTTATCGAAATAGAAAAAGTTATAGTAGATTGGATTGAGACAAGTAAACAAATATTTTTAGAGGAACAGACAAGTTCAAGACAAACTTTAGAATCTCAAAAAGTAAGTTTACTTAAAACAGAAAATCTGTTGAATCTACTATTTAATAATATTTATGAAAATTATACTTTTTAGGGGTATTTTGAGTATTCAAATAATAATAAATGGATTACTGAGTTAGAAAATGTTGAAGGTGAACTACTAAGGTGTATTTTACCAAATGAACAAGAACCAATAAAAAATAGATCTAAAGCACTAAAATTAAAATATCAAGTAAATATCGCAATACAAAACCGATTAGCAAATGTTGATGTATTTTGTTTATAGGAATGTTTGAATATGGTCCCTGCGTACATAAAAAGAGTTGAATTTAAACTGAATGAAATTACATTCAATCAATGTATAAATGAAGCAGAAAAAGAACTTAATATTGAGCAACAAATGTTTAGTAGAAATGAAAATGTCAACTTAATACTAAGAAGAAACATTGTAAGCATATCTGATTTACTTTATTATTATATACGCTTATTAATCTTATTTAATGATATTTAGGAATACTTTGATAATGGTATGATAGTTAAAGAACTTAAATCATGTTTAAATAATATGTCTGTGGAGAGTAAAAAAATATCAAATCCATCTATTGAGTTAAGTCTAAACAAATCAATTAATCGATTTGAAAGCATAGAAAACAGATCTGCAGAAATGAGACAAAAATGTAAACAAATTCCTAATCAATTTGAAGATTATAAATCTAAATTTAATAATCTAGAAAAATGGATGAATGCAGTTGATGTAAGCGTTGAGAGATTATTAAAAGGACTTTTAAATGATGAAGAATTTGAATTTGAAAAATCAATATTCCAAGTAAATGTTTAATCTAAATAATATTTTATTGCTTAATATTTATATGTTTATATGCAATAAATTTTGTTTTCAGGAAATTTGTCGTGATGTAGATAGTAAACGCAATGATATGAAATGGATGGTTCAAGTATTAGATAGTTTATTACCTTATGTATCTGAAAAACAGCAACAAGTAGAACAAAAGAATCTTGAAGAATTAATTGGTCGATATAAACATTTAATACCAACCATTGATATGACAATAACTAAAACTGAGATGTATACTAAATGCTTTTTATACAAAAAAGAAGTTACAGAAGTTAGTTGATATAAATTCATATATATATACATTAATTTTTTTAATCCAAACTTAATTTATTTGTATACATCAACATTGTTTTGTTAGATTGGAAAAATATTAGAAAAGGCCAAAGATGAACAATTACTTAATAAAGGTGAATCGTGGGAGGATTTAAGTGAGCTCATTAAAAATCAGGAACAAATAATTGAAAGACTCGAGAAACAACGTATGATTGTAATGTCAACATTGCAGCGAGGAAAGCAATTAGTGAAAAATTCCTCTTCTGTGCCAAACTTTATTCCTCAACTTGTTTCCAAATTGGAAACAGATTGGAGTTTTGTTTATAATGATTCTATTGATAAATTCAACAAGTTAAAAAATGCTCAAAGGTTATTAATAGATTACACAAAAATTAAAAATGAAGTAATGGAAATAATTAAAAAAGCTGAAAATGAGTTAAAAACAGTATCTGATGATAATAAACATAACTCAAAAGAAATTTCAATGCAATTAAGAAGTAAACAAGAACTAAGTCTTGCTTTGCGAGAAGCAGCTGAAAATATGTTAAACAAATTAAGAGATATATCACAGAATTTACACATTCCTGAAAAAGAATTTGCAATCGAAAATGAAGTACCTAATATTATTATATAAATTATATATATTTATTATTATAACTTTAAATATGTTTTTATTTTGTAGATAAGTATGATAGAAAATAAATTAGTAGAAACAATTCAAACAGTGGATAAAGAAACACAAAAATTAGAAAAGCTCTCAATGAAATTATGTGAACTAGATTCAGGATTAAATAAAATTCATGTATGGTCTATTGAATCTGCTCCTGCTGTAATAGAAAGAATACAACAAGATCAAACAAATCCTGAAATTAAAGCTCGAGGAATTGAAGAAGTTCAAGATGAATTACAAAAACAGCGAAATAGCTTAGAACGTTTAACAGAAGATCTACATAGTTTTGAAAAAGGTAAATTCCTTTAAATATTGCTTAAAACTCACAGAAATTTTTTATTATTTTATTAACTTTTTATTTTTAAATAACAATCTGGATTTTTTTTTTTTTTTTTGGTAATCCTAAGCAGACACGTTTCTAAAAATGTTTATGCATTAATATTAAATATTACATTATAAACTAAACATATTAACATATTGCACGTAAAAACTTAATTATGTATTTATTTAATTTATTATTTTTAGAAAGTGATACAAATGAAACACAAAAACTCAGACAAGATTTGGATGAAGTAAGAATGTCTATTTTAAATTTAGAGTGTAATACTAATCGTAAGAATGAAGAAATCAATATTGATCTTAATGAGTGGCAAGTTCATAAAGCAAAGTTAGAAGAAATTAGACCTTGGTTAGAAAATGCAGAAAAAAAAATAAATATTGATCATGTTAAACCAATCACATTGCAAATGGCCAATGATTGGTTAAAAAATACACAAGTATGTTGTGTTATAATTAAAAATAAATTTTCTATTTTTATACAATTTGGATTTTTTTTGATTAGTTGATTAATTTGGAGTGTCAAGAAAAAATTGAAAATCTTAAAACAATAACTTCTGAAAACAAAACTGCTGTTATTTTAAATGAAGTAGATGCAATTCAGTCTCGTTGTATATCTGTACAATCATCGGCAGTACAACAAACTACTCGTCTACAAAGATTGTTATCAAACTGGAAAGAATTAAATGAAAAAGCTCAAAAAATAGAAAAAAAACTAAACCAACCGTTGTTATCTGAATTAAAAGAATTAATTATAAATCAATCAATTCCAGAAGATTTACTCGAAAAAAAATTAATGGAACATAAGGTAGGTACCTAGAAACTATTAATCATTTCCTTAGGGGAGGTTTAGTTCAACCATAAATTAGTATAATATATACTATATGTTAATTTTAGGCATTAACTCAAGAACTTAATGAATGCCTTAGTGAAATTTCTAGTCTTTCACAAAATTTAAATGGACTAAACCAACATTTTTCACTTGAAACTACCAATGATATTAAGGAAAAGCTATCTATTTTAAAGGCTAAGAATAATGAATATTTAAAGCTAATGCATGAACAAATGCAAACAATTTCCAATATTATTTCAGACAAGTACATAAATTTAATTTATTATATTTAAATATTTGTTAACATTATTAATAATATAATTTAAAGATTATTTCATAGATATATTGTTTTTTTACTAAAAAATTATATTTTTCCTAACAGCATGTATAATGTAAATGTAGTGTTATACATGTTTTTTGATGTATAATTGTAACTAATTTCTGATAGAAAATATAAGTTTTTATAAATAATAATACCTATATAATATTATACAGTAAAACTCGCTTAAGACGCTTTCCCGCATAAGACGCTGTTTTTAATCGGTCCCTAGACATTTCCTATACTAGTTAATGTAAAAACCACCTGTTAAGACTCTCAGTTTTTCTCTGTCTAATCGGGTAAAACGCTCTTTTGTTCAGCAGATTACGATAAATTTTAGTAGTTTTGTGAAAATAAAAATAAAATTTTTAGTATTATACGTGTTCTTATCATTTTATTTTATCATTACTTATTATAACAATAAAATATGTATGTAGTAATAATATTTTTTTAAATTAAATTCAGTAGCACAAAAATATAAGTATATATGTATATTGTATATTGTAATTATAATTAATTTATAAATGTATTTCTCATTAAATTATGTTTAATAATAAAAAAATAAATTCGATATTTCAACCACATCATTTTGTTTCATTCCTGCATAAGACGTTTTCCCGCTTAAGACGTTCTAGGGAGCTGGTCCTTTAAAGAGCGTCTTAAGCGAGTTTTACTGTAATTGTTTAACAGGTTAATAATATAATCAATATATATATATATATTTATTAATAATATTTATTTATATTATTATATGTTTATAACTTAATTAAATGTATTTATTAAAATAAGATAAACTTTAATTAGTATTTGGAATTATATATAATATGCCTAAAGCTTTTTATAATTGTATTCATTTTTGTATAAAGTAGATGTTACATTCATTATTTAATCTAATCAAAAAAAATCATTAGGTTTTTCTCTTGATAATATATTATTTTTAATTTTTAACTTATGTATTGCAATTTATATTCTATAGTATTAAAAAATGAGATTGTTTAATACATTTTAGAAAAGATCATGAGATCAAAGTGAATACGTTTTGTGAATGGTTAAATGAATTGGATTCAAAAGTAAATAAATGCAATATTGTTCCGAGTACTTCAATTGAAGAAACATTGAAAAAGCTTCACGTGTTTACTGAAGAACATATAGAAAAACAGTCATTATTTACTGAAATTGAAAATGATTTTAAACATTTTAATGATAACGCTTCAATACAACAATCAATTATGCAATTTAAAGTGAGTATGATATAATTAATTCTAATAATATTCTTTTAAATATGTATATATACTTTTATTTTATTTTTCTAGGAACTTCAAGATTTAATGCAAAAGAAAAAAATTGTTCTTGAAAAAGCAAATGAATTTTTTATCTGGAATGAAACATTATTAGGAAAACTTAAGCATGCTGAATTCCAGTTTGATGCTAATCAAGATAAAATAAATCTAACAAATGATATAAGTGCTTGTTTTGAAGAAGTAGAATTGTGGAAAAATAATATAGATTCAATTGAACACTTATTGCAGCAAAGTAAAACTACTATTCCAGGATTATCAGTTACGGATCAATTTAATCAGTTAAACATGAAATTGGCACAAATTCAGTGAGTAAAATATTATATTATATTAGTAAAAAAATTTAGCACACATTTTATGAATAACTATGTATAAGTATTTAACAAACTTAATGAATTAAATATTTTAATATGTATTTAACTGTTCCAGGGAAAAACTCAAAGCGAAAGAAGAAAATGAACAAAAAGTAAAAGATTGTCAAAAAATGGTCAGTGAAATAAATAATTATTTAGTGAAGCAAATTAAAACAAAAGAGAGTAAAATTAATGATTATTTATTGACATTAAAATCTTGGACAGATATTGCTCTTATAATTCCAAAACTACACAAACTAAAAGACACAAATGAATTATTTGAACAACTAAAGACTCTGGAAAAAAAAGGTGAAATACTAACTCAACTTGACAAAAGTAGCTCGACATCTGTACAAAATATTTTATTAGATATTAATACACAGTTGATTAATTTAAAAACTATGACTGAACAGTCAATTACAAATTTAAATGAATTAAACAACAATTGGTTGAGTATGAACGATATTAAAAATAAAATAAAAACAACTAAAGAAGAATGCAAAACTATTTTAGAACCGATAGAAACTCCAAATGATTTAACTGAGGCTCAGGTGATAGAAGAAAAGTATAACAAAGCATTAAAACAAAGTACAGCTTTATTAGATCTATTGCCTGTGGTAGAAGAATCTATGCAGAAAATGGTAACATTGGCTGAAAACTACCCACAACTAAATGTTAAAGCATTTAATCAAATCTATAAGAAAGACATTGAGAGTTTAGAAAAATATCATTCTAATCTTAAAGAAAATGCTGAAATTGCGCATTCTCAACAAGTGATTTGGAAACAAGTGAACCAGACCAAGGATAGTATTTTACAATGGTTATCTGATGTAAACATTGAGCTGTTAGACTGCACAAACAATTTTGACAATATTGAAAAAATTAAAAACAAGCTTGTTAAATATTCAGAAGAAAAAGAACTTAATTTAAATTTAAAAGACAATCTTGTTGAAAAAATAAATAAATTACAAAAACTTAATGGAAATAAACCTATTATAACATTAAACTCATTAAGTATATTGATTAATGATCAGTTTACTGCTGTTGAAAGTATTGCTTGTAATTTAGTTCGTCTAATCACTGCTTTTACTCAACGGGAAGAAGCAATAAGAAATGAAATTAAAAAACGTACTTCTGAAATTAATCAAATACGAGAAAATGTTAGTAAGTGTGACAACTTAAATAATGAATTAGATACATTATTGATTAATTTAAAATCTTGTCAAAAATGCAAAACTGAACTGATTAAAATGAATTTGAATATAGACACTGTTAACCATTCAGTATCAGAAATGACTGAAACTTTTCCTATAATTGCAGAATCGACAGCAATTAAGGAATTAAAAAGTCTTAAGAAACGATATGAAAGTGTCGTTCAGCAGGTTGATAAAGTTGAAACAACATTAATGACATATTTAAAAAAACATTTAGAAGATGATTTAAATAACCTTCTACATTCGATAAAAAGCATTGATGAAAAACTAACATGGTGTAAGCCTGAAGAAGAGATTGAGAAAGAACAAATAGAAATTAAACTTGGTTCTGTTGAGGGTATCAAAGAAAACTTAATTGTGATTAAGGAACAAAAATTTAAAATAAATCAGGTCTTAGAACACCTCAGTCAGTTTTCATCATTAGATTTAAATTTAGAAGAATTGAGTAACAATGATGAGCTATTAAGTATAAATCTCGAGAACACTGAAAAACAAATGAATGAACTTAAAGCAACTTTAGAAAAAATTATAAGTTTCTGGATCGAATATCAAAATCATCTGGATAATATTTTACCGTTAGTAAATATTTTAGAAAATGATATAAAACTGTCTGTGGAAATTCCTATTGATATGAATTCAATAAATATTGTGGAAGAAAATGTAAATAAATTTCAATTCAAAATTGACACAGCCAAACAATTTTTGAATGAACTTGAATCTTGTGTCAAAAATATCAAATGCATTGATAGTAAATCAACATTAGATAATCAAGTTATTAAAGTTAAACGGAAATTAGAATCTTATCATAATAGTATTAATAAATGTTTAGAAAGAATAGGGCATTTAAAAGAAATGAAAAAAAGAATTTAATGTTTCTTATGAAAAAGCTGATAAATTAATACAAGAATTAAATATTAAATTTAAATCTATTGAAACCACTCAACCTGTGGGAAAAAAATCTATTCAAAATGCTCAATCAGATTTAGGAATTATGAAAAATCTTAACAAACAACTTGAAGAAAGTCAACAATTAGTCAACGATACAGTATCAAAAGGTGAATGTATGTATCCTGACATTACTATGGAAAATCGGGATGAAATAAGGTTCAAAGTTAAGCAATTAAGATCAGCATGTGAAAATTTAAACGACGAATGTGGAAATATAATAAAATCAATTGAAAATGTTTTAGTACAAAAATCATCATTTGATGAAAGTTGTTGTCAAATTCAAAATTGGCTTCATGAAACAGAAGAAAAGTTTAATGATTATAAAAGAATAAAGAAAAATAATATTATTGACAAGAAAACTAACTGCAATAATTTAAAAACATTAAAACAAGATTTAATTGCTTATAAAGATAACATTAATCAGTTAAAAGAAAAGGTAACTCAATTAAATGAACCAGATACTGATTTAAAACTAAAAGATTTTTTGAAAAAATATGATAATATTGCAATAGGAGTGAATAAATGTTTAAAGTTAAACGAGTCACATTTGAAAAATCATGAATTGTACTTAGAGAATGTAGAAATGTTTAAGAATTATTTCAAGGTATTACAAGATGAGTATTCAGTTGCAGTCAATAATCTTTCAGAAACTGATTTTGATGTGTTTATTAATATAATTGGTCATAAATCTGAAGGAGAGTTAATATTAAAAAAATGTAAAGAAATTGGATGTACTGTATTAAAAGAAACTGATGTAGATGGTAAGACTGCAATAGAGAATGAACTCGATGAAATTAAAATGAACTGGGAAAGTTTGATGTTGAATTGTGAAAATACTTCAAAAATGTTAAGCCAAAAACAAAATAAATATGATGAAATTCTAACTAAAATTGAAAATCTAGATAAATATCTAAAATCAATTGAAACACAAATCAAAGATAGAAGTCTAAAAAATTCATTAGCAAGTAAACAACAATATTTGGAAAAATTGAAACAATTTGATGAAGATATCACAAAAAAACACAAAGATATTTTAGAAATACAATCTGAAACTATTGAGGTTTCACCCAATGTAAATAGTGCAATTACTAATTTAATAAAAACTTATCAAAGTGTTAAAACTAAAACTAAGGTACTAATATATTAAAAAGTAATGTAAATAAAATAACTATATTATAATTTGTTTTAGGAATCAATATTAAGGTATGAAAATTTTGTAAGAGAGCACCAGCATTTTGATTTAAGCTATGAAGAATTTATTGGATTAGTAAATTGTTTATCAGAAGAACTAAACCAATATAGTGAAATTGTTGGCGATTTAGGACTTTTACAAGTAAATTATAGTTATGTTTAATTTTAAAATTTTACTTACTTTATTATTATTATTATTATTATTAAGGAAAGGCAAAAAAAACTATTAACATTGTTAGATTCAAAATGCCAACAAAGTGTGCAATATGAGTCTCTTGTTAATATGGCAGAAAAATTATATGTACAAACTTCTCCAGATGGAAGAGAAATAATTCGCCAAAATATGAAGTATGAAAATATTTTAAACAAGTTTTGATCAAAAATATTAATAATTTTGATTTTAGGCATTTAAGAAATGCATGGGAATTAGTGTCAGAGACTTTGCAATGCAGCTTAAGCAAACTTGATAATTGTTTATTGCAATTTGCTGAATTTTCATTGTCACAAGAACAACTGACCAAATGGCTGAAAAATATTGAGCAAGCAATGCAACAAAATACTGAAACAAAAGCTACTTTACAAGAGAAAAAAGCTCAACTTCAGGTATATTTTTATCCTTGAATTCAATTTAACATGTAAAAAAATATTTATTTTTTATGTTTTTTACAAATTATTATTTGTTTTCATTAGAACCATGTTGTTATCAATCAAGAAATATTGTCTCATCAAAATCTTGTACAGTCAGTGTGTGACAAGGCTCAAGAACTCGTAAATCAAACTAAAGATAGCACTTTAAACACATATTTAGAATCAATTAAAAATCTTTATGAAAAAATTGTTACAAAATCAAAAGTAAATAAAAAAATTAGTTAAAATTAGTTAATTTAAATTAAACCTTTATATTTATACTTAGGAGTTAATGGATTCGTTAGAGCTCTCTGTTCAAAATCATTCTGAATTCAATCATATTTGTCAGAAACTTAAGTTGATATTGAAAGAACAACGTGATAAAATTCGAGAAAATGATAGTATTGCTGCAGAAAAAGATAATATTGTTAAAAAAATTAATATATTTAAAGTAAATATAAATACTAAATGATCTTATAATTTCAATTAATAATTTTAATATTACTAATTATAGGAAATGAAAATAGCAAATACAACTGAAATAGAATTAAGAAATCATCTTGAACAAGTATTTCAATTGGTTAAGAAAACAACCACAAAAAAAGGAATTAATATTATGTCAAAAGAAATTTCAAAAATAGATAGTGATAAATCACAATTAATTATACAACTTGGTAATTTTTTCCTATAAAATAAAATGTAATAATTAAATTTATAATAAATAAACTGTATTTTAGATAACATTATTGAAAAAATGGAAGAAATACTGATTCAATGGACTGATTTTGAAAGTGAATTTGATGAGATTACCAACTGGTTTAGATTAACAGAATCATTTATTAAAGATCAACAATTACAATCAACATTCGAAAATAAAGAAAATAAATTACAACTTTTTAAAGATAAACGAAACGAAATATTAAATTATGAACCTAAAATAGAAAAGTTCATTGATAATTCAAATAACTTGTTGCATATAAGTGGAGTAGAACGTTTAAAACCTCTTATACTTCAAGTTGGAAATCGGTAAGATTAAAACAAGCACAAACAATCTATTTTATTTACTAACATACCTAATAACTATTTTTAAAAAGTATATAATTTTTTTTAAAAGCTTATAAAATATTTTTTTATCATCATTTTTCATATCTATTACAGGTATCAATTAATTCTAGTTTTAAGTAAAGAAATGGTTGCCAAATGGCAAAATATTTCTGATGATCATAAAAATTTTAACATCAAATTGACTGAATTCGAGTCATGGTTAGAAACTTTGGAAAGTAAACCTGCCCAAATTTTGGATGATGATGATTTAGATTTAAACAAAAAACTATCACAATTACAAAGTATTTATGGGAGTTTTGATCAAACAATAGTAAAAATATCATTATTAACATCTCTCGGTGAAAGTTTATATCCTGATACATCTGCTGCTGGGCGTGAAACTATTCGTCAACAACTTAAAGATATTCGTGATAGGTATAAATCAATAAATCATTGTCATTATGTAGGTATAAAAATATACTAAGATATGTAATTGGTATAATATATAGATGGGACACATTAGATGAAAAAGTAAAAACAGCTCAAAAAACTCTTGGATTCCAATCACAACAATGGAATAGTTATCTAGAAACTCTTTTACAAACTATTAATTGGTTAGAAGGTATGGAAAAAGTAATCGCTTCTAACCAGTCACCCATTTGGTCTTCTCCGCAAGAAATAAGATCAAAACTTCTAAAACAAAAGGTATTTATAGAAAATTATAAATTAATACTAAAAATATATTTATCTTATTCGATTTAAAAAATTAAAAACTTTATTTAATAATATTGAATTACGTTATAGGCAACAATGCAAGAAATAAATTCACATAGTCGTATGATAGAAACAATAATGGAGAAAGGGAAAACTATAAAGAAGCCTAAAGATGAATCTGATTCAGATATATCATTGAAGGATAGATATGATCTGTTACGGGAAAAAATGAATAATTCTATTTCACTACTTGAAAACTACTTAGAGACTTATCAACAGTATCAGGATTTACTTAAATCATACCATGATACTCAAAAACAACTTTGGGATCAACTCTCAATACATACAGGTATATTAATATTGTTCAAAATGCCACTATTTTTTCATTTTTTAATAATACTATGTATAATTTTAGATTATTCAGGGAACAAACAAATTTTAGAGTCCCGATTAAATAAAGTTAATATTATTCAAACTACTTTCAATAACAATAAAACAATTTTATTGACAATGGAACATTTTGTAGAAGGCTCAAAGAATACTCTTCCACAAAAAGCAATTGACACAATGTTGAGAGATCATACAAATTTACAGTAAAATATAAAATATATTTATTAAAAAATTACCCTTATGTTTATTATCATCAATTTTGTTATAGATTTGAACAAGAAAAGTTTCAGTCATTGTTAAATGATTTATTAGAAGGTCTACAAAGTAGAATAAATCAATGGACAGAGTTTGAAAACTTAATGCATCAGTTAATTTCTTGGCATAATGATACCGAAAAGAAATTACAAAACTATTCAGAAAAGGGTACACTTGAAGAAAAAACTCAGCAATATAATACATTTCAGGTAATCCCATTTTATTTGAATATAGTTTATAAGAATTTAATTTCCTATATTTAAATAGCCAAAAATGAGGTGGGTAACGCGCCTACAAAAATTTTCTATTATGTCTAAATTTCTTTGATGGAAAATGTTAATATGAAAAAATAATTTAAATTATATTACTGTAAATGTTTGTTTTTGGTTTATATGATAAAACAACTGAAAATCAACAATATGGACTTGTTAATAATTTTATGCATAGCTGAAGAAGCTTGAAATAAATTAAGTTACAAAAGAAATTTAGTTTATGTACTCAAAAAAATTATATATTGATAAATATTAAAATAATTAGTTGGAGATATACATTTAGGACTAAATTCCATAGAATTATTTGATGTTAAACTCATACCACTTGATGTCTTGATGTAGCTAATATAAACTATGCACCTATTAAATCAGTTGATGTGGAATGTATGTATTGTGGCCAAATTAAAATTACGGCCACTTTATATTTTGAAATCTCAAAAAATATATAGTTTTAAATTATTTTGAGGATACAATAAGCAATAAATAGATATTTTGATTTTTTTACATGCCTAATTCAATAAAAATAAGTATATATTTTTATTTTTTTATTACATTAAAATCTTTTTTTTATTAAAATTTACAATATTAAAGATATAAACATTTTGATACTTTAAAGAATTTTGATTGAAATTATTAAAAAGTGTATATTTAAATTAAATACTAAAAAATACATTTTTTATTTTCTCATCTTCATTTAATTATTATAACTAAATTATTCTACAAATATAACTAATTTAAGAAATTTGTATTGTGTTTATATTCAATAAGTAAATATTTGATAAGTGAAATATAAAAACAGTATAGTACCTATTTAGTAATAATATGTTAGTTATAAGCTAAGTATATTATAATTTATTTTATTTAGCTATTAAGAGTATTGTAAAATAATTATTAATTACTTATTACTTTATTATATTTTGTCATGCTAGGAGAATTATTAATTAAATATCTTAGAAGATTTTTACATTGACTTATATTATATAAAAAATAATAAAAAAAAATAACACTTAGATCATTACTTAAAAACATTTTAGCTAAAAAAATGAAAATTCAGAAAGTAACAATATTTTATCTTTTAAAACTTATCTAGGATTTAGAAAAAGAAATTAAAGGGAAATCTAATTCAGTGAAAGATTTAATTGCATTCGGTGATCATCTTCAACAAGTAAGACATAGATATAAAAAACAAATATTGCATGAATTATTCTATAACTATAATTATTCAATAACTAATCAATTAATAAGAAAAAATAAAACTGATATAAATATGAATACTTAATATAATAGTTATACTTAATTTGTTATTACATTATAAAATTTAACATCAATTATTTTCATTAAATAAGAAAATCATTTTAAAATAATTGAAAATGTTTTGCTTAATTTTAATTAATAATCACTTGTAAACATTTTAGTCATTGATGGACGATATGAAAAATAAAGTTTTAGACTTAGGCAAACTTATTGATCAATCAAATGAGTATAAATCTACAGGAGAAGTACGATTGTCAACCAAAGTTAAACAAATATCATCTCGTTATCAATCAATGGAAACTACAATTAAGGTAAAACTTAAAATTAATAATTCTTTAGTTGAAACTAATTTCTATAATATTTTATATTAATTATTACAAAAGGACATTTTAAATAAATGTAATGAATCTATTAAAATCCATCAAGAATATGTGGATAAATATAATGAATGTTCTATTCAACTTTCAAATATTCAAAATCAATTTACAAACTTAAACAAACCTCCATTATCATCACAAGCTAATCATCAGTATTTAATTCAAAAAAATTCAAAACTAAATGAATTATTAGATTCAAAGCCAAATGTAACATGTTTGTTGAATAGCTGTATAGAATTAGGAGAAAAATTATATTTGAGTACATCCACATCTGGAAGACAAAACATAAAATGTCAATTGGATGAACTTCAAACAGTATTTGATACTTTATATGATGATCTTTTGAATATTAATAGAGAAGTTAAAGATCAACTAACCAGATGGAGTGGATTTGAAGAACTATATAATGAACTAAACCAATGGTTCAACAACATTAAACAAATATTGAATAAGGATTTAGTGCTCAAATCTACATTGGATGAAAAGAAAATGCAATTACAAATCTATAGAGATATGCTCCAAGCCACATTAAAGAGAAAGCAAGATATTGTAAAGTTACAAGACCTTATTAGCAAAATTCAAATTCAAGAAAATAATGATATTCTTTTATTGCCTATGAGAAAACAACATGATGACATTTTAAAACAAATTCAAGATTTTGTAGACAAATATGAAGCAATTGTAAAAGACCATGAACAGTATACTAAATCTGTAATGGAAATGCAAGAATGGCTTGATGCAACACATAATACATTGATGCTCTGGAGTGATACCAATTTGGAAAAAATTTCTTTGTTGAGCAATTTGGACAGAATAAAGGTAATTATAAAAAGTTTTTCTTATACTTATTATATGTGTTATACTTATATTATGATTAATTATATTAAATATCTTATAATACTCTTTAGAATTTGTTAATAAACCTAAATGAAGAAGAAAATAGGATTTATAATATACAAAAATTAGCAGAAAAAGTTATTCCCGGTACAATTGAAAATGGTCAAGTAAATATTAGAGCACAAATTGACTCATCACAACAAGATTGGGAAGGACTTATGACGACAGTAAAGTGAGTATACACAAAACGTACCTTTTAATTACTTATATTATTTGTTCCAAATAGTTATTTCAAATAATTTGTTTTAATATGTGTATGCATTGTATTTAAAACAAAAATATTAAAACAAATTAATCACATTAAGTATTTATAATTTAAAATTTGATATTTCAGAGATTATAATTATTATAATTACCTATTTATTGAAATTATATTTATATTTCTCATTTATTTTGTATTTCAATTTTAATGGGAAGATTTTATTATTATATTATTTATTTCATATTTAATAATATTATTTTATTAAAATATACACATTTATGTTTAAGTATAATTAATTAGTTATAAACTTGTGGTTTAGAAAAATATGTATGTGTAATTATATTTTTAATTACTTGAAAATTTAAACAAATCAGGTACAGGTTAAAAAACATAATTTTTTTATGATAACTTATATTTAAATAATAAAGTTTAAGCCTCTACTTATTTGTATACTATACTAAAATGTTTAAACCAAAACAATAGTTCTTATGACACTTAAGAGGACGTCGTACCCGCATATGTTGTCTCCGTCTTACAAATGCCGTAACATGGCAAATAGTACTCTCAAGAAGTCAGTTTAGCTCTTCAACGAAAATTAGAATGATTGATCTCTTTTGAAATTTAAATTGGTGATATTATAGGGCATCTCATAGGCTTTTATTTATTTACCATTTTAATGCAGTTATATTTGTTTAAGAGCGTGCTAAAACAATTTACAATTTAAATACTCATTAACTTGCTTAAAATTAAAATGCCAATAAAAACTATGAGATCGCCTAAAGTAATAATCTCACTTTAAATAAGAGTCATCCTTCTAACTATTCAGTAGAGCCTAAACTATCTAGAACAAACTACATATTATCTTCAGACCTAATAATTCACCCAAAAAGATCAACATTTTATTGGTGACCTTTTCTTCTCCTCTAAAATCATACTTGATGACTAAATGTGGATACAAAGCCAAGAGAGCAACCCTCCTCCCAAATATCGAAAAATTAATTTAATTATGTCAAACAATGATAAAAATTATATGTTTGAGCTGTTATTTTTTTCATTTTAATTACTATAGATAATTTCTATTTATGATTTTGTATTACTAATTCGTCAACTGATTCCATGATTACTGACTTGTGATGTCATTTCATATTATAAATGTAATTGTAATCACGAGCATTTATAATATCTTACTGGTATACACTCAAAAATACTTTATTCAAATCGTTTTTTGTATTTTGTGCCACCTACTTCTTTTAAATATTCACAGTGATATTGATTTTAGTCACTTAAGTTATTGAGCTTTTAAAATAAAAATTGGATTATATAATAAATATATTTTAATTCATGTTAATATTTTTAAATGTTTTTACTAAATATTCATATATAAAGTATTTTGCAATGTTAAAAATTTATATGGTTATAATATTATAGATTTATTGGATTTAAATTATTGTATGTTCATACCCTCTCTCTAAATACTCTGGATCCGCGTCTGAGCATATTTGGGTAACAGGATACTTTATAATATTATAAAATATCAATTTTTGATTTTAAAAGCTGTCAATAACAGTATTATAATATCTGTGAATATTTAAAAAGCAAGTAGTACTTTAAAATACAATCGCAATTCTAAGATAAAAATATTTTAGGTTATAACAATGCTAATAAATGCGGTATTTTAATTTACCATTTATAATATGATAACTCTAACCTTAGTAATCCATGCAGTCAATTGTACCAATTAGTAATTACAAAATCATAAATAGAACTATCCGTGAGTAATGTAAAAATGAAAATAACAGCCTAAACTATAATTAAATTTTGCATTGTTGCATATAGTTAATTATTTTAGTAGTGATATTTGGAGGAGCATTTCACACTTAACCCTTATATCCTCACTTGGTCATCAAGTATGATTTAGAGGAAAGCAAAAGTCACTGCAATAAAATTGTCTTTTTGGATAATTTTATCTCTTAAAACCTTAAGAGGACTCATAGTATGCCATATGTTGTCTCCGTCTTACAAATGCGTAATATAGCAAAATAGTACTCTCAAGAATCGCGTTTAACTCCTTCAAGCTGAAATTAAAGATATGAATTGATCTTTTTAAAATTTAAAAGTGAGATTATTATCTGGGCATCTCATAGGACTTTTATTATGCATTCAATTTTAGCAACAGTTGATATTTACAAATTTATATTAGCATTGCGTCTTAACGCTACATAGACTGAACTTAAATTAAACTATAATAAAATATCTATAATATTCACCTAGATAATCAAAATCATCATATCATCTGAACAACTCTACAAATACTACAGAAACTGTAAACGTATTCTATAAAACTCAATTAGTTATTGTGTTTAAACATTTAGTATTATACCATAGTATTGAGGCTAAACTTTATTATTTAACATATAAGTTATCATAAAATTATGTTTTAACGCTGCTACGATTTTGTTTAAATTTTAATAATTAAAAATATAATTACATACTTTTTATAACACAGTTTATAACTAATTAATTATACTTAACATAAATGTGTATATTTACATAAAATATTATTAAAAAAATAAAATCGCCCATTAGTGAAAATACAAAATAATAGAAATACAAATATAATTTCTATGCGTAGGTAATTATAATTATAATCTGAAACTCAAATTTTCAATTATAAATACCATATGCCAGTGTTGTTTTAATATTTTTGTTTTAAATAGCAATACATAATA
>NW_020271393.1:0-45699 GCF_002803265.2 Melanaphis sacchari | reverse complement strand
ATATTACGTATTGCTCCCTCCCAAATATCGAAAAATTAATTATATATGTCAAACAATGATAAAATTATATTTTAGTTTAGGCTGTTATTTTCATTTTTTATTTACTAATAATAAATATTACATTACTTCAATGGATAGTTCTATTTATGATTTTGTAATTACTAATTGCGTCAACTGACTGCATGATTACTGGGCGTTGATGTCATTTCATATTATAAATGGTAAATTGTAATCACCGGCATTTATAATATGCTTACTGGTATAACTCAAAAATACTTTATTCAGAATCGTTTTATTTTGTATTTTTGCCACTACTTGCTTTTAAATATTCACAGTGATATTGATTTTAGTCACTTAAGTTATTGACAGCTTTTTAAAAATCAAAAAAAAAAAAAATTGGATTATTTTTATAATAAATTTATATTTTAATTCATGTTTAATATTTTTTAAATGTTTTTACTAAATATTCATAGATAAAGAGTATTTTTTGCAATGTTAAAAAAAATTTATGGTAATATTTATAATATTATAGAATTATTGGATTTAAAATATTGTATGATGTCCACAATATAAAATACCCCCTCTCTCTAAAAATTACTCTGGATCCGCGTCTGTAGGTGACACTAATTTTAGGTAACAGGATACTTTTTATAATATTATAAATGTTCCTTTCTATCACAAATAATAAAAATTTTTAATGACTTTGCATGTGTTAAATAAAATATTTTGAACAAATTTCAAGCTACACAGCAATGGGGCTATTATAGGAAAGTTCAAAAAAATTAAAATTGTGTTATTAAACAAAAAACTTAATAAAAAAATTGAATTCTATTTTTTTTTAAATTGTTATTATTATTATTAATAAAGTATTTTGAATACTTTTTATATAAATTATTTGACTATATTATATTCTGATTATCAAGAAAATGTATTCTCTATAAAACCTTATTTTAAAAACCATTAATATTTTTATCTTTTTTTTTGCACAGTTATAAAAATATTTTAACTAAATTACATTTAGTTAAATGAATATAATATGTTGTAAGACAGTAAAATATTAATTTTATTTTATAGAACATCAATAGAAACTTTAGAAAATAAACTTAATAGTTGGAATGAATTTGATGTACTCAAAGAATCATGCTTAACATGGTTACGAGAAACTGATTATAAAATTCATGCTATTGATTTAAAAAATTCATTGCAAGAAAAGAAAACTCAGCTTGAAGAACTTAAGGTAATAGTTTTCATAGTAAATACTAAATATTTACTTTAATTTTGAATGCTCTACTAAAAACATTTATACGTTTTAAATTAATCATTTTAGGATTTACAAGGAGTGATTCGAGCTAAAGATTTTGAGATTGATTCAATCACAGAAAAATCCCAAAACTTATACACAATGTCAATGTCGACCAAAAATTCCCAGATTACAGAAATTGTTCAGAAATTTCATCAGCTTTCAATGAAAATTAAAGTAAATTTTAATAATTATTTTATTTTGTGGTTTCACAAATGTGTATTATCATAACAAATTTTGATATAACTAACAACAGTTAATAGAAAACTGCTTAATATGAAATTTAAATCAAAATTATAATATAATTCTCTTTTTAATTTTTTCTGCATATTTTATAGATGTGTTATTATTTGTATTTTTAATTATTTAAATTTTTAATAAGGAATTGGTTGGAAAATGGCAACAATTTGTAAATAATCACTTGGAATTTGAAAGCAGTTTAAGTGAAGCTATTATTTGGTTAGATTCTACGGACGATAAATTAACAAGCTGTACAAATTTCAAATCTACTAGTAAAGCTGATTTAGAAGAAAAACTTACTGTTATTCAAGTAAAATGAATTATAAATTTATAATATTTATTTGAATTATGAATTTGTAACATATAAATATGTATTCTACCATAATATACATATTTAATAGCTACCTACTTTGCAAAAACCAATGTGTATAATTTGTTTTTGAATTACTTCATAAGATTTACTGAATATGAAACATGAGTTTGAAATTCATAAAATGTATATTCTTAAATTATACAAAAATTAAAATTTTTAATGTGGACATAACATAAAATGTACAGAAAATAATATTTGAAAACATATATTTTTTTTTAGGAAATATTGTTGTATAAAGACGATGGTTTTAATAAAGTCCAAAATTGCATTGAAATAGCTCAAATAGTTTTAGCTAATACTGCGCCTGAAGGACACAAATCAATAAATGAATCGCTTACATCTTTACAAGAACATTGGAGCAGCTTAGCAACAAAGATGGTTGAAACTAAAGTAGATACAATATTATACTTAACTATAATCTTTATATTAAATAATCACACATTTTGTTAAATTATACTTGTTTAATTGAATAATATAGACAAATATTGATGAATCAATTCAACGGTGGTCAGGATTTTTAGAACATGTAAAACAAGAAGGAAAGATAATAGAAAAATTTGAGGATGTATTACCAGAGTTGGAAGAATTTCAAGGAACTATGTCTGAAAAAAGAGATCAATTAGAAAAATTAAAAGTAAATACATTATTTTTTTTATAGGTATAAATTAAGTTTTAATATATTTAATACTTATTATTTTATACCCATATTTAAATATGCAAGTTTTATTCACTATAGATAATGGATATAATTATATTATTTAAATGTATAAAACTAATATTTTAAATATTTTACAAATTTGGCATTTTTAGATTCTGAGTAGTATGAAGAATATATTGATTTTATAATAACATGTATTTTAATGTTTTTTATTTATCAATCATTATCTATTGGTGCAGTAAAAATGCTTCATTTTCAACTTTGTGAATAATTTCTTGTAGAAAAACCTTAAAAACAAATATTTTTACATAAAATTAGATTTTTCATTTAGTTTTCTAATCATGATTCAAAAATTAATTACCACAGACGCTTGAAATATTTACCAAATATTTATTTTATGTAAGCATTTATTAGTCATAAATTTGTGATGTAATTTTTAAAATAGTTTGACTATAATATTTATTGAAATTTGAAATGTTTTATTTTTTTTTTTTTTAATTTATGTATAATGAAGTATAACAAATTGTAGGCACGGTTTTTTATCAGCTATAATTATATCCCTCTTCCAATAATAATTATCAAAATTACATAATTACAATTCTTTTTATAAACATTTAAGGTTTAAATTTTTACAAAATTCATTAAAATTATGAAAATTTTAAAATCTAATATAAGATTTCTGAAGTGTTTTTATTCTTGAAATCTAAAAAAGTTTGCCACATATTAAATGTCTTATAATTTATAAGTGATAATAAATAATTAAATTTTAAATTTTGATGTCATTGGATGTTTATACTTAAAATAACGATTTCTGTAATTCAAAAAATGTTAATGTTAGAAAATTGAAATATTCCTTGATATTCTATGACATAATTTATAATTTTCTATATAAAATAATATTTTAATTATCTTTTAGTTATTTATAAAAAATTTAAATTGTTGAATATTTTTATATTTTTTTTAGTCTTGATAAAACATTTTATACTGTCATAAATCTTAAAATTGTAATACAAGATACCATATTACGAATTATTTTTATACTAATTTAAAAATGTTGAAAATTTATAGACATGATGATACATTTCAAAAACCTTTGAAATTTTTTTTTTACGAAATTTGTTAACATGAAAATTTGTAAATTATTTTGTAGTTAAATATTATTAACATTTTCAATTTTTATAGTCATATAATGTTTGAAATTTAAGATTTTTCAAAAGTTGTTCTTACAGAAACTTAAAAATCTTAGTGATATATACAAATATAAACATTTTAAGTTCATATTTCAGCAAAATTATATATTTAAACAAAAAATAATAATTTTAATTATTTTGTTTTAATTCAAAAATATTATTTGTAGAAAATTAATTTTCAGCTATTTATATTGTGTACAGTATATTATTGGTATTGATTTGTAAATTAATAACATCTACTAAAATTATATGAAATTATATAATACTAATTATTATTAGTTATTACTATTTAATGTACTTTTACAGTTTATTTTAGACCAAAATTAATTAAATCTACTGTATTATTAACAAAAAACAAATTACTATAAGCAATATAAATAAATAATAAAATATCCTTAGAAATATAGACTGACGACTATTTTTATTCAGAATCGCATTTATTTTATACAATAATTTATCAGTGAATTAAAATAATGTAACATATCTGTATTACTTTCTAAAGAAAGTGAGTTCCTAGATATAAAAATAATAAATATATTTTTATATTCTATTTTAGCATTTAGATGAAAAAGTCCGCTGTGAAAAATTAGAAATAGATTCATTGAAATCAAAAGCACATGAAATGTTAAAAACAGGACATCAAAGCAATGCTGTGGCAGAAACACAAGAAGTATTTAATAAGTTTGATCAAATTTTAAATAAAGTCAAGGTAATATATTTAATAATTTTAATATTTTTGTGTATAATTTAAAATTAATAAATAAAATAAACAATATTTATAATTTTAATTTTAGAAATTGCTTAATCAACGAGAGCAACAATATAAGGATCATAAAACTTATAAGGAAGCATACGAGGAACTATCTAATTTTTTGAATAGATCTCGAGATAAAATACCATCACTGAAAGAACGACCACTTAGTGATAAATTAGCTATTGAAAATGCGATAACACCATTAGAAACCTTATTAAATAAAAGAGCTCAAGGTGAATTGCTTTTAGATAACTTGAACACAATTGGAGGAATTATAATTGCAAGCACTTCTGAAAATGGAGAGAAAATTATAAAACAAGAAATTTCATCCATAACTGATGAATTAAATAAATTATTTGATGGTATGTCGAGAAAAAGATATTTATATATATATTTCTTCTTTTTCTTCCTTAGTTATATATATATATATATATTTATTTATTTAATTTTGTTCTTTTCATTTAGATATATTAACTCAAAAAGATAATCTTCATGCTATTCATACGCATTGGAGAGAATATAAAGATGAATATGAAAAATTATCAGATTGGTTACAACAAATTGATATATCTATGAAGGCAATTAAAAATACACCATTAGCGACGGTATTAGAAAAAACTGATCAAGTAAAACAAATACAGGTAGATAGATGATAATTATCATATAAAATTATAAAATCATTTTTTACAGATAAATTTATTTTATTATTTTTTTTTTTTTATAGGATGTGTTAGATAATTTAGAAAAAGGTAAATCTAATATTGAGAGATTTAATGAAAGTTCTGGACCACTTTTAAAATCTCATCTTGAAACCTATGTCAATAATCAGTTAAGACATCTTAACTCTCGTTATGAAGTAATACTTTAAAACTGATTTTATTTAATTATTTATAAATTTTAAAAAATATACTTAAAAAATATATTTTAGGTTCAAGTAAATTTGGCAAAGGATGTTCAAAGAAAAGTTGAGACAAACCTTGAACATCATTTACAGTATGAAAATTATTTAGAAAAAGCTAAAACGTGGATAAATAATGCAAAAGACGCAATTAGGCGTGGAAATGAAACAACAACAGCTAATACTAGTAAAGAAGTCTTGCAATCTCGCCTTGATAACATTTTGGTAAAAGTCAATTACATTTTATGCAGAATGAAAAATATATTAAAATTAAATTAACATCTATAGGAATTATTAAAATCACAAGAAGAAGGTCAATTAATTATTCATTCTACTGTAAATTCTGGGGAAAAAGTTCTGAGAAGTACCAGATCTGATGGAAAAGATTTAATAAATAATCAATTAAAAGAAATCCAAGTAGACTGGGATAGACTTGTGAAGAAAATAGCTACATCGAAAGTGCATATTGAAACGAGCCTCTTACAATGGGCAGATTATAATTCATCATATTCCCATCTAGAACAATGGATTTTAGATCGTGAAGCTAAACTTGACGAAGTTTGTGAACTTAAGGTAAATATATAATTTTTTTAACAGGCTTTTATAATAATAACTTTTATGTAAAAAAAAACATTGGATTTTTTCTTAAATATATATAAAATATATTTTACATACAAGAATAATTAATAATTTAATATTTAAAAAATGAAAATAGAATTATTAAAAATTCTCTCTTTAAGTAAGTTAACTAATAAATTAGAATCTTAATTTTTATTTTTATTAAAATAATTTTATAATTTTTTTTACTGGTTATAATAAGTAAAATTAATGATACTGCTATCAACAATTTTCCTTAATTTTTAACATAATATCAAATAAAATTGAATATATTTATTTATTTTAATAGATTGAATCTATAAAAATAAATGTATGTTCTTAATTTGTTACCTTGGTACAATGGTACTCTATTAACAACTAATTAAAAAAATACTAAATGTTTTATTATATTCATTGATGGTTTATCCTGAATTGTACTTGCATATTACAATAATATTATTAATTTAACAATGAACTATGAAGAATAGTTATTTATTCTTCTTAATAACTAAACTAAAATCTTAATTATATTAAATATATTTATTGTTAGGTATCAAAAGCAAAAAAAAATCAAGCTGGTTTTGGATCTCTAAGTATTGGAGAACGTAAAGCAACATTACGTCGAACAAATAGTATTGTTCAAGACATAGTTTCTTTTGAACCTATGATTCAAAAAGTGACTCTTAAGGCTGAAGATTTGCAGCAGGCTGTACCTGCAAATGAAATTACTAATAAATACCATACATTGAGTATCAAAGCAAAAGATCTTTATGAAAGACAAAAAGAAACTGTTAGATTACATCAAGAATTCATAGATGCTGGAAATGATTTTGCTGCATGGTTACGGTCAGCTAAAGAACGTGTTAGTAAAATATCTGAACCAACAGGAGATAAAGAAATGTTGAGTGCTAAGTCTGTTCAATTCAAGGTACTAAAATTATAATAATGATTGTGAATTTTGATTTTAATAACACAATTATTTGTTATGTTATAGGTATTACAGAGTGAATTACCCACAGGACAAAACAAATTGGAGTTTGCTCTTGAGAAAGCAGAGAAAGCTTGTTCCTTTGCTGATGAAGAAGAAAAAGAAATAATTGAACAAGAAGTGGTAATGCTTCAAGAAGAATTTGATATACACAATGACACTCTTCAAAAAACAAAAGCATTATTAGAAGTAAATTAATTAAATTTAACAAATCATCATCATTTAATTTTAACTGGTAATTATTAAGTTGTACATCATTAACTATTTATTTTTAAATTTAGGATGGCATATATAAATGGAATGACTTTGATGACTACTCTAAAGGTGCAACAGAATGGTTGAATAATACTGAAAAACTTGTTCAATCATACAATAAACTGCAGCCAAGTTTAGAAGGAAAAAAAGAAACATTAGAAGAATTCCAAACTCATTTGCAAACATTGTTTGATTGGCAGAAGGAATTGGATATTTTAAATGGAAAAGCACAGGTATTTCTAATATACACATATAATTTATTTTTAAATTATTATATTTTTCATGTATATGTAATATGTATATATATTTTTTTTTAAATTGTAAAAAATACTGTCAGTATATTTTCTATAAAATATTAATTTTTATGAATAACATTCTAATGTAATACTATACTTTTTGTCAGGTTCTATTGGAAACATGTTCTGACACACGTTTATCAAATTCAATCACTCAGATGACAACTAAATACAATACATTACTTTCTTTAGCTAAAGAAGTAATGCGTCGTTTAGAATTACATTATCAAGAACATCAGCAACATAATTCACTATATCAGGAATGTTTGGATTGGCTTGAAAGAACTCGAGATAAGGTATTTTTACTTAACAATTTGTTAAACAATTATTACATTTTTTTATTTGAATATTATAGTTAAATGAATGCGAAGAAATACCTAACAGTTTAAATGAAGTGAAGAGTAAACTTCAAAGCTTAAAAGTAATAAGGCAAACACTTGAACAAGGTCAAAATCGATTAAGATACATAATGGAATTAAAAGAAAAAGTTGTTCTAAGTACTGAACCTCAAGGCGTTGTTAAAATCGAAGAAGACACAGAAAATTTAAGACAAGAATTTGACAAACTTTCTAATAAAATTCAAGTTAGTAAAAATTAATTTTATTTGTGTAATCAAAATATAAGTTTTACTATTTATATAATTTTATAATATTAAAGGTTTGTAATAATAATTTAACATTAAAAGTATCACAACTTGAAGAATTAGAGAAATGTATAAAAATATTAAATGAATGCTTGGATGATATAAACTCTAAAACTAATGGAAATGATCTTGATCGACCATTAAATGATTTAAGTGAAAAGAAAACTGCATTTGAAAAATTGAAGTCTCTTCTCCATGAACTTAATACTCACAATGATTTAGTATGTATAAATTTAAATATATAATTGTATCTAAATAAGTTTTATCTTTAAAATAATGATTAATAGGTTAATCGCTTATTGGCCAATATTGACAATAAGTCTTCTTCGCCTTCAGAATCAATAACTTGTGTATCAAGATATAATAGTCTTATTGATATGGTAATAATTAATATTAAATCATGAATAACCATTCATATTGTATTATTATTATTTTTATTTTTATGGTAGATAACTAATAAACTAATGACTATGGAAAACCAAGTAGCTGAACATGAAGCTTATAGAAGTATGTTTATAAATGCAAATGATTGGCTAAGAAAAACTCGAGTTGAAGTTCAAAGTTGTGCTGATACACATGGTGATTATAAAGTTAATGCTTCTAAGATCGCTCAGCTAAAGAATATTGAAGAATCTTCTCAAAGTGGCGAAGGAATGATAAAAGATGTTTTAACACTAATTGAAACTTTGAAAAACAGTACTGGACCAGAAGGTTGTGATAAATTAAACCAAGATAAAAACCAATTAAACAGTGACTGGGATGAGCTAAAGCATTTTATTAAAGAAATTCAATCAGCATTAAATAAATGTGCTAAGGCATGGGATGATTTTAATATAGTATATAAGGCATTAAATGACTGGGAAACAGATTTGACAAATAAAGTCAACACAGCTTCATCGACAAACGAAGCATACACTCCAGATGATTTAGATCAATACAAGCTTTGGCTGCAAGAAATCATTAATCAAAATGTATCTATTGAAGAACTTACTGATCGGTGTGAATCATTAATGGAACTGAGTGCATGTAATTGGGTTAGGGATGACACATTAAAAATACAATCATCATATACAACTTTATTAACTATTACTCAAGGGTAAGGATTTTTTGTTTTTGTTTTTACGAATAACTTTTAAAAAATGTGGTAATATTTATGTTTATTACTGTCTTATAGACTTGTATCAAAGGCAGAAAAGAGTTTAACTGACCATACTGAATTTATAGCAGCAAAAGAAAAAGTCGAAGAATGGTTAAATCGTGCTCATGGTACAGTTCAAGATTGTATTGGTGAAGGTGATTTAGATTGGGTAAAAGACAAACTACAAACAGTACATTTAGTTTCTTCTAGAATAACAGAAGGTACTATTGAATTATTTAAAGCAAAAATATATTTTTATGATTAACATTATGATATTAAATTTTCATTTTACCATGTAAACAACAATAATACTGTTATATGGTCTTTGTTTAAATTACACATTTAAATTTTAGGTCAATATTTAATGAATGGTATGCAGGAAGTTTTTACCAAAGCATTGAACAACACATTAGCTGCAGAAAGAAACACATTAGTTAATGCTATGGAAGAATTAAATAACAGTTGGAACAGTTTAAATATTGATTTAAATTCTGTTATTGCACATTTAAAATCTCTCCAAGCTCGCTGGGAAGAAAACAATGAAGCAAAAGATAATCTTGAGAAATGGCTAAGCTCATTAGAATCTAAAACTACTAAAAAGCATGATTTTAAAGCAGACATTGGAGAAATGAAAACGCTTCTCGAGAGATTAAATTATTCAATAAATGAGATTGATGAAAAAGAAACAGATTTCAATCATATTATCATTGAAACCGAAGAACTTTCAAAGTTCTGTAAAAATAATAATCTAAATACTGATATTCAACAATTAAAAACAAGGAAAAATATTCTTAAAGAAAAAACATTGAAACGTATAGATAGCCTAGAAAGTGAAATATCACAACATTCTAATTATTTACAAGCACTTCAAGAATCTGAAAAATGGTTATTACAAATATCATTTCAGTTGATGGCTCATAATTCCTTATATATCACCAATAGACAACAGACACAGGAACAAATAAGACATCACCAAGTTTTACTCAATGAAATTATTCAGTAATAAATTCTTATTGAAAATATGAAGGACAATTTTAATTAATTATTTTGTTTGTTCATAGGTATCAAGAAGTATTAGATGATTTAAAATCGAAAGGAAAAACTCAAATAGAACGTTATGTTGCATCTACACCATCAATTCAGACAATAGTTGAACAGCAATTGAGTAATATTCAAGATAGTTATAATTCTTTGTTTAACACAGCCCAGCAAATAAAAGCTAGACTCGAAGAGTCTTTATTAAAATTTAAACAATATGAAGATATGTTAGAAAGTATTTGGTCAAACTTGGATGATTACCAACCACTTATGAATAAAACCATAGATGATAATTGGTCTCTTACAGAAGCTAAAGAGCAATTAACTATTTACCGAGTAAGAATAAATTGTTATAAGCTTTTTTTTGGCATGTTAAGCAACAAAAGTTATATAGTATACACTTAAAAATAAAATTAAGACAAAGTTAAATTAAATATTTTTTTGAACTAAGAACATTGTTTTAGATACCTAGGTACCTATTGGTTTATCAATAATTTAATCAATCTGAACACATATTTTTAGTTTTCGTTTAACTATGGTAATATATCTATGTTTTCTTTTGTTATGTATTATAACCCCATATATTTTCAATATTTAAAAAACTTCCAAAAAAATTCAAAAATATAAAAATAACTTGATAACTAAAACAATTTGTTTTAAGAAAATTTAAATTAAAAAAATAATCCATAGTTTTTCATTAACTTATATCTTTATTTAATCTTTCAAAACAAAAAACTGTATGTGAAGCAAAGTTATAAGCATAACTTGTAATTTACATAAATTCAGAATATGTACCCAACATTTTGATATATGAAATGGCAAACTAAATGGAACTGGAACACACACAATATAACACTTTAAACTATGTTACTAAATAAAACCGATTATAATAAATCAATATACAAGTAAAAATTCTAAAACATTTTAACTTAATAGATTTTTTTTCTTTAATTCATATTATTTAATATTATAGGATCTTTTGGATAAGTTACAAGGGGAAAAAACTAGGTTGGCTTTAGCTGTACAGGCTTGTGAGGCTGCAGTAGCGAGTATATCAAGACCTAGCAGTCCTGTAGAATCTACAAACTCTATGATTCCTGAACAAGAAATTGCTATCCGTTTGCGTTTAGAAGAAAATCTCGATCAGGTAACTTGTAATGCACAGTACGGTACACTATTATAATATTTGAAAAGCATTGTTTTAAGTTAATACTTATAACAAAATAATTAATTCTTTTCTTAAATATAACAATATGATTAGCTGTGTGTTTAAAAATACTAAAGTTTGTAGTTTTTTGATTTCATATAACAAAGTAGTGTTGTTTTTTTATGTTGTTTATGCTATGTAGAAAAACAAACCGGCACGTGAACCTTCTAAAACACTGGTATCTATGCTTGAACACTTAGAAGACACAGGCATGCCTAAACTGTTAATTCCATTTACTGATAATGTATGTAATTATGTTTTATATTGATTGTTAACAAATTGTGTGTATCCTTAATTTTTTTAAATTCTTTATTTAAAATTGTATTAATACAGTATTATGTTAATATAAAGTTATTGATTCAATAGCATGATATGAAGAATTATTATACAATATTTTTTATATAAATTTGATTATAGTAGTAATTATTTTTTGTAGGTACAAAACTTTGTTGATGAATTGGTCAATATGATATCAATTTTGGAAAATAAACACAACCAGCGTGCAATAGTTTATGAATGGATTGAAGAAGAAATGATTATTCTGAACAAAATGAAGGAAAAACCAATTAGGATTAACATAGACTTAACTACTCAAGAAATAACCAATTTAAACGAAATGTTACAAAACGTTAATGATAAAAAATTGGAAGTAGCTGAATTAGTATCAGATAATCCACCTGATAAACTTGTTATTGATTTAGATAATTTGATAGATATGGTAAGTTTAGTAATTACCTAACTAAAAAAATATAACAATTTAAAAGTTATTGTGAAAATGTTAAACTAAAAATTATTTTTGAAATTTAATAAATATTATAAATTAAATAGTAATAATTTTTTATTTGCTATAGATAAATCAAATCCTTCTGAAAAAACAATTTGATCAAAACTTATTGTCAGTTTACAAAAATAGTGAAACAGATTTACAAAATTGGTTTGATAATTTGTCCAAGTGTATTGAATCTTTGGAAAAGGGCAGTGGAAATACTTGTCAACAAAAACTAGAACTGTTTAATAGCATCAAAGAAGATTATATTAATAATGGAGAAAAACTTATCAATAATTTAAGATTGAACTGTCAACATTTAAAAGAAGTAGTCAATACATCAGATGCTCAGTTACTTGATGATCAGGTATTTATGTTATATTTTATTTTTCTACACTTTTTACTACTAAGTAAACTATGGCTTTAATCATGTGAATTATTTTATTTGTGTTATATTTGTATTTGTAACTATACCTAACAACTTTAAAAAAAACATATAATTTTATTTTGTTATAGATGAAATCAGCTGATAGGCGTTATAGAGACTTTTGGACAAGAATGGAAAGAAAATATGAAATCTTAGAAAATTCCAAAAAAAATTTACTTTATGTAACATCAGAAATAGAAGAAATTATTAATTGGATAGATGAAAAATCAAAACTGTTGGATGAAAATAATATAATTAGTTATGATAGTAACAATGTTAAAAAGAAGTTAATTGATTTGAAAAATATTAATAAAGAAGTAGAGACAAAACAAATGTTTTTAATTGATTCACTTACAGTTAAACTCAATGCTATAGAACTTGAATCAGAGCCTATAGAGTACAATAACCTTGAAGAAAAATTATACAAGCCTACTATCAACAAATTGAATAATTTTAAAACAAGTAAGTCAAATATATTCTTTGCATTTTAAAAACTACTTAATCTAAATTTTACAATAATTTAAGAAATCATAAAATATTGTTTTTTTCTAGAAATAAATGAAAATTTATTAAAAATTGAGAGTATGCATGAAGCCAGTCAAAAGTTTGAAAACTTGCTCAATCAATGTAATGTGTGGTTAGATCGCAGTGAAAAAGATCTTTCACCAGATAAATATAAACTTGAACCTTTAGAATTAATCATAGCTGAGAAAAATGTTGAAACAATTTTAGTAAGATTTTTTAAATTTAATATGTATAAAATGATCGATAAACTTATTTAATTAAAATAAATGTTAATAGAATTTCAAAACAGACATTCAAAGTTTTAAAGATGGAAAATTATCGGATTTGGAAAAAAATAGTCAAGTTTTATCTACTTTTTGTGATAGAGACAATATTTCAACAATACAATCAGTCTTAAATGGTAATTTTTGTTAAATTAAGCACAATCAATGTACCTATTTATTTATTTAAGTTTAATGAATATATGTTGTATTTTTAGATGTTTTAAATAAGACTAAACAAATTGAGAATATGAGTGATTTTGTTGAAGAAAAAGCAAAATCTATTTTAGAAAATAGGAAAAATGTTGAAAATAGTGTTCATTTATGTCAGCAATGGTTTAGTGAAGTAGAAGTGATCATGTCTGCTGATGTTCGTCTATCAAGTTTAAATATTGTGGAAGATCAACTGCAAAAGGTAAATTTTTCATTTTAATTTTAAAATTCATTAATAGGTATTATAAATATTTTTTGCATGTCACATATTATATAAATAAAAATGTTCAAATAACTTATTGTTAATACATAATCATATTACAGTATGATGATCTTAATAAACGCAGTTCTGAAATAGATCATACTATTGAACAACTTAAAATAATTAGTGAACAAATGGTACTGTGCGAACCAGATACATTAAAAATTAGCGATCAAATTTTATCATTAGAAAACAGTCAAAAAAGAACAAAAGCCATGATTAAAGATAGAATTGAAATGATTGGACAGTATTTAGAAAAAATTAAAAATATTTCAAAAACCATAGAAGAAAGTAAGAAAATGATTCTAAAAGTTCAGTCAAACTTGCAAGAGCTTGATCGTCCAGTGGGAAGTAGTATGGATGATGTTAAAGATATGATAAAGTCGTATGAAGTAAGTCTATAAATTTAGAATTTGTATACAGTTATTTATGAAATTTCTCATTTTCAGACATTGTTTAAAGAACTAAAAGAATGGAACGATAAATTTAGCGATAATGATAATGAATCACTTAATGAAATTGCTAAGCAGCAAGAAGATCTAATCAATACTATTGAAAAACAACTATCAAAACTTAGACAATTGTTACATCTTCATGAACAGTTTATGACATTAATTGCAGATATTGTCATGTTTCTTACAAAATATTCTAGTGTGGTCAGTGAGATTGGAAAATCCGAAAACACTATTCAAAACAAAATCAAACAATTTGATGAGGTTTTTATATTTTTCTTGAATACTTACAATACGTTCTACATTAATTATTATTTAATATATTAAAGGTTACAGTTAAGATTCAGGAGTGTGAAGCAACTCTCCTGTTGGCAACAGATAAAGGTGAAAGAATTGCTGAAGTAGGTTCTGCATTTGATCATAACAACATAACTCAGCAGTTGCAATCATTAAAACAACAATTGCTTACTTTAAGAAAAGCTGTAGAAAAAGAAAGACAAAAACTTGAAACTACTGCAGCTGAACACATTAAACTTGCTTCTGATTTAGAACAAGTTTTAGATTGGATACATGAAAACGAGGCTCTCATTAAATCCAGACCGTTACTTGAAATTAATATTGATAGTGTTGAAACCGATTTAAAAGCACATGAGGTAATATTATTTTATTTTAAATAATTTGAACACATTGGAATACATATTAAGAAACTAGGATAAAACTATAATACTTGTTCAAAAGTAATAGAATACTGTTTGAATAGTTTTTTTCATGACGTAGGCATTGTTTAATAATTAGATAAATTCAATAAAATCATAGTGTAATTTATGGTTAATATCAAATTAGTTTTTCAATAAGTTAAAGAGAATTTTTAGGATTTCAATTTATTTTATTAGGTACTTACCTGTGTAAAATGTAACCTTTTTTTTTATATAAAAAAATAATAGTAAGTAGATACTAATCAATAAATTGTTCATAAAATATACATGGCCTTAGGCCCGAACTGAGAGAATACCGGCCTACTATTCTCAGTAAAATAGCAGCCTATAGGCCCATAGATACAATATAAAACAAGACCCTTTTTTTTTTTTGCTCATTAATTGTTTAAAAAAATTCAAGTATTTTATTACAAAATCGAGGTATACGGCCCACTGTGCTGTAGAACATACAGGCACTTAACCGGGCCTGCATGGCCTTCATAGTTTATAGTACTTGGTTACATTTAAATATTATTAAATATAAATGTTACACTACATTTATAAACTCATTAATAGGGTCCGGATATATATGCAATAAAAATCTATAAAATATGCAAGATTATTTTTCTTACAAATTAATAAACGATATGCTAATAAATATTATAGTATTACATAATTCAAATATGTGTAAAAAAAATATATTATTAAAAATATACAAATTAACATTTTTTCTATGACATTGTGTTTAAAAGTATTACAGGATATTATATAAAATTAAGAATAACATTATTTATATGAAATTGTGTTTAATATTACACTACCTATTTTATTTATTTTAAATAATTATTATGAAACGAGTATCAGCAAGAAGTTATAAAAATCGATTTCAAGTTTTTGAATTGAAAACTTCTACGATTATCTAAAAGCATACTTTTGTAATTGGTAAAACTTCTTTCCGTGTCACAAGAAACAGTTGGTGTATGTTTAAAACTAGATAAATCTACAACTGACGACAGTCCTCGTCTTTGTCACATTTCATTATCTCACCGTTGATTATAGATACCTACTATCGATTTTTTTTGGATAATCGTGGATAAATCTATCCCTTACCCTCCTTCTTTGATCTTACTTTTAATATTTTCTTTATGTAATAGGCTATTTCTTAAAGTAGCATTCGTTTTTTATAGTTATATTATTGTACCTATTAAACACTAAAAGTATGTTGTAATAAAGCAAGCTCGTTTTTCAACTCTTTATTATGAAATAAACTACGTATGTTTTTGATACACTTCGCTTCGTTTTGGTCACAAGCGTTGATAACACATTTTACTTCATTGAAATATTTCTCATAGTAAATTACTGCTTTAAATCATGTATCTCAGCGAGTTAATAATGGTTATGGAGATAAACTTAAATTGGATATTATATTCACTTTTATTCAAATATAAAAAATAAAATTCAATCATAGAATCTACACATTATAAAACGCTGATATTTATAATTAACAATATTCCACGCGAATTGTAGAAGAATATTTATTTGCATATAAATTAGGTCCTACTCATTACTTATACTTGAATAAGATATGCATTCTATCATTTTACTTAAAAGCTAAATATTGTTTATACATTTAATATTAAATAGATACCTATTTGGGTACATTTGAAATCTAATGTGTTTTTATTTTTTTTGTTTATTTAGGAATTAAAGTTAAAGGTTGATGAGCATTTATCTCGATTGAAAACGATACATTCAACAGCTCAAAACGAAACTATTGAAGACAGCACAATGCTTGAATGTTTGAGTGAAGCTAGCTCATTTTTAAATACTATACCAAAAGAATTGCAAGACAGACAAACATACTTAATCATAAATAAAGACTATCGTATAGACTACGAACAGTTAAAGAATAAATTTATATTGTGGATTAATGAAGCTAAACAAAAATTAAAATCCATTGAAGAAGACAAAAATAATTACACAAGTATAGTTTCAAATTTGGAACATTTACAAGTATGTACAGAACTAGTTTGAATTTTTGGATTGATGTGTTTATTAAATATTGTTTTTTCAGACATTTTTCGGTGATAAAACTATTCATGATTTAGTCACAAAGAAAATTAAACATTCAATAGATAAAATCAGACCATCCTTAACGTCTCAACAAAACGATGTACTAACGACAGAACAACGGGATTTCAATAAAGACTTTGACGATGTAATGGATTCGGCTAAAGTCGTTCAGAAAAAAATGAAAGATGAATTTAGTCTTTTTAAAGAGTATAAAAGTGTTGTCGACAAAGTATCATCGATTTTAGATCGCTGTAAATACTACGAAGATCCTATTCAAAACTTAGCTGGTTTATATTTCAATGTTGAAAAAATTACATTAGTGCAAAACGATTTACTTGTAAGCGATGTGTATATTATTAAGTTGTTTTGTAATCATTAATTAATAGCATTAATATTTTGCATTTTTAGCGTCAACAAGACGAACTGGATTTATTACTAAATAAATCAAAACAGTTTGTTGCCAACGATGAAATCCAATCTGAAACCAATTTTCTTACGAAACAATGGTTGGAACTAGAAAAAAAAATGTCATCTCGAATAATGTTAGTGACCGAAATGGGTGATAAATGGAAAAATATCGAAGAAGAGTGTAGGAAAATCGAAACTGAGTTTACTCGCATAAAAGATGCTTTAATGAATGTTGATCAAGTAATTAGATCGAAAGATCAATTAGTTGAGTCATTAGTTACACTCCGCGTAAGTTTAAACAATATGCATTTTTCTAATTGCATATTGAGATTGATGATTTTTTTTTTTAGAAACTAAAAGAAAACTTGGATGTTTGTGGCGATCAACTTAGAAATATTATGCCGATTGGTGAGAGTGTTCTCAATTTTTTAACTTCTGAATCCCATCCCGCATTTTCTGCTTTGAAAGATGACATGAAATCGCATACCAATAAATATGAATTGTAAGTTATATTATTTTATATTTATATAATTAAAATAAAATATTTTTCTCTGTTTATTAAACTATTATAGTATTTACGGTAATTTTAAAATAGTAAATACAATTTTTAACGTTTACATAATACCTATATTAGCTAAAAGCCAGACGGACTCGTCAAGCCCCACCACACACGGAAAGAACCTATATTAGATTTATTATCTATTGGTATTGAATGGTATTAAGTAAAATAAAAAAATTCTATTACACACTAAGTATTATAATACATATTTTTATGTAGTTACATATTATTTATTAACTATATAATATAAATAATATATCCTTATTAAATTTAAAACTCCCTTGCAGGAAAATAGTTTACAGTTTTAAATTATCTAAAACAATTACGTTTCGAATGCATATAGTGATGTTAGTGTACTTAAAATGTGAACGTGTTTTAAGTAAGTTGACCGACTTACAAGTTATATTGACAATATAATTTTTACTATTTAAATAGAAGGATGTAATTATATCAAATATTGTAACGTTTGTATTATATATTGACAACTGACATGATCTTGGCTCTTAAAAAATCTTCAGTTTTAGAGCGTTAAGTATTAATTAAATAAGGATTTTGGTAAAAAGAAAATTTTGTTATAACTCATTTTTATCTTATTAGTGTGATTAATTTGATTTATTTAATTTAGAGAGTTGGATATTGGATGATCATTTAAAATTGATTATACTAATTCAATACGATATACTCACCTTTACATCAATATCTATTTACTATGTTTACAATTGATTGATTAATTAACTACCTTTATAACTTTAGAAATAACTTATCAGTCATTTATAATTAAATGTTATTATATTAGTTTTATTATTAAGTACATTTCATAACATTTAGAGCATCAAAGTTATCATGTATATACACGTTAGATTTTTTTACTATATACATCTTACATTTGTTTTAAAATTAACTATTTATTTATTGATTATAGGTCAATGTTACTTATATTAACCGTAATATTGACCTAGGTGTTAAAGGGTAAGATTTTTTTTTCAAATTGAATAATATTTTTCTATAATATTTAATGAAATAATACTCCAACACTACACTGGTAATACCTATAACTAATTTTTAATTTATATCCAGGTACCATAAAATATAAAAATAACTTGTTACATTACGTTGACAGAGCTAGCCAATGTGTTAGTAGTTGGTAGTTAATGAATTATTGTAGACTAACCCAACATTTTTTGTTTTATTACAACAGCTATGGTAGGTATACAAGTATAATGCTTGTTCAAATTATATAATATAACAACTAAGAATATTGAAAATGTATAATATTTAATTAATTTATTTAATAATATTAAACAGGTAATTCCTATCAATTATTCGACATAAAAATACATTTGAATTTAAAAGTAAATAATTTTTTTTCGTAATGTATTACTTCGGTTATTTTTATAAAATATACAATATTTCTTTATTCCGGTATAATGTGCATAAATATTGTAACTATGTGTAATAATGTTAGTTTATACAATATAATATTTATGACTCATCCCGCAGTACATATTGTTTTTTCAAAAAAAAAATTCTAACACATTGGCACACTGCCAGACAATTAATACATGAGACTACATAATTGATTGTGTCATACTCTTCAAAGACGTAATACATTGTGTATTACAGCTTTTATAATTTTATATCTAAATAATAACACGTAATATGCTTAAAACTGTATGAATTATGAATAAAACTTACGAAAATTTGATATATATTCTTGTAGTATATAATGCAATTACTATCGCATCAAATTATTTTCGTTTCATTTAAATTGAAACGTAAAGCATGAAAAGTACAATTTCGAGAATAAAAAATAAAAAAGATTTATCATTAAGGAAAAATAACAAAATTATTAAAATCCGTGTCCTTGCAGTAAAGTATAAATTGATAGATATTCAATATTTACCATTATATTATTGTATTATTATGTATTGCACATTTGCATCCATAGCGGTTAAGGTGTTTATACATTTACATATTTGTTGTAAGAAAGCGTTTATTTTATGTATGATATTTAATACGAAAATGTCAAGTAACCTCAGCATAAATTTTTTATTTTTATTTTTTATTACTTGTTTGTGAAGATAGTGATATAATTAGTGCATATTTTTATTTTTATAATCTTACAGAATATTTTAGCAAACTAAATTAAAACAATACAAAAATAAAAATTAACATTTCATAAAAATTAATTTATAAATTATAATAAATAATTAGGATTCTGAATAGTGTGTTTATTATAAGAACTTCAGGTAATATGGGAAGTATTTGTGTACGAGCTGCGTGAATGCGTGAGCTTCTCGATAATTATTTATTAAAGTACCTACCTACAGCATGGACACTTAGAAAATAATTCTAAATAAAGGGTTGTATGTAATTGTCAACAATTAAATTTTACATTGAATTTGTATTTTTTTTAATTTTATTCAATATTTATCTGTGAAGTATATTTTTTAATTTTTTTTTTTTTAATTGAATAATACTGTTTTTTAAAAATAAACTTAAAATAGGAAAAAATTGCTTTATTATGAAGTATTGTAAAGAACTGAGAAATAAATTACTACATTAAATAAAAAATGGGTACATTTGACATATATAAATTGTTATTGAAAGCTATCTTGAAGAAATATGTATTTTGTTTTACACAATGATAATAATTCTTTTTTAATAATTTAAAAAAAAAAATCATTATTTTTCTGAGAAAATGTATTTATTACTTATACTTCAATCTTTTAGTCATGCATATTGATGTACATTATACTTATATTATATTTAAGGGGTTCATATTTTCATAACGGACAGGAACTCGTCAAAACTCAATACTACTCCGATTCGCCATAATTGTAATTAATAAAAGTTTTGTAAGCAATTCAATTTTAAATTACATATTTTATTTTTCAACAAGGAATTGAGGAAAATTTTGCTACTTTACTTTTATTTGAGCAACTTACAGTAGTGGTATTAAAAATAAGCTTCAACATGTAAATCAGTTATATTACACATACCATAAATAAAGTTTACTGAAAATTATCTTCTGTTCTTGATTGCTATTATAATAGTTAAAATTATGGTTGAAATGTAATTATCATAATTAAAATTAAAACAATGTGAAGAACAATTATTTTTTCTCAAATATATTTTTTTTAAATTTGAATTTTTAAAAAGTATCATTTTAAAACCTCCAAAAATCATATAAAAAATCATATAAAAAATTATTTTTAATTGATAGGCATAAACTCTACCATAGAGTTATAATTTCCGGTTTCTCTATTTTTCTATTTAGTTATTATAAACAAAAATGTATAAATCATCATCAAACTGTGACAAAAATATAGTAAAATAAAAACTATTTTTTAAGTATTATAGGTGTATATAATTAAATAAAATTGCGAGTTTACTAAATTAATATTTAATTGTTATTTGCTCGGATATTTTCTAAACACTGCGTGAGGAAAATGTAAATATTATTTGATTTATATTTGTATAATAAATTGGCGGTCGTAATAATCTCAGACTTCATAATATCGTCAAATTTTTTTAGTACAAAATGCTACTCAAAACACTCGACTAAAATAAAACATTCGCATCATTACAATTTAGTCTTAAATAATTGGGTCGTTTCCAAAAGTTATATGTTTAAATATAGCACTGGAATATATGTAACCAGATTTACAATAATAAACTGTTGGCATTTTTAGTGTGTGCCTTCTAGTGTAGTGGCGAAAGTTTGCGATTTTAATCCAGTATATTCCAGTGCGTTTTAAACATTTGTGTTTCAGACTTGCGAATCAATTGAACAACGAATTCAGTCAATTTGAAGTAAATTTGGATGATTTCACCAAAGTCGAAACTCAACTAGACAAATTGGAGTTTTCCCTGAATAATCTCAAACCTAAAGTGGAATATTTTTACGTATTTTCTCGAGACACTGAACAAACTCAGAAAGAATTTGATGTAAGTTCATGAAAAGGCAATAATTTTGTTTGCAATTGTGAAAATATTCTGATTTTTTCATAAATATTTAGTATAATATCATAAAATATTATGGCAATTTATCAATTATTGCAACAGAAATTACACTGAATGAACAAGTCGTCATGACTTTACATGCAATGAACATACATAACATTTAAATTTTACTATGTAGAGATTCTTTAAAATTGCTTCTTCAAATTTCAATAAAACTCATTTTTAGTTTTAATTAAGTTAGTTTAATTATTTTGATAAGTATATAAACTGTTTATATTTATATAATAGCTCTTGTTACCAACTAAACAATGTTATTTATTACCTTGGTATTGTGATTTATTAGATATATCTTTTTTTGTTCTTATCATACATAAGTAGTTAATTTTTACACAAATCTGTTGATTATATATTAGTAATATTTAATTTTCATTAATTTTTTTAGGATTTATCCGAGAAAGTAAAAGAAGCCGTCAATGATTTGAAAAGGTTTATCGAATGCACACAAAACAACTATATTTCATTACAAAAATTAGTACCAAACGATTTGTTAAACAAGGTATGTAAATTATTATTGTTATTATTCGCTATATTTAATTGGTATTATTTATGAAAAATGTACTGAAAATATTTTTTAATTATATTGAAGTTTTTTCACCCGGTTACTCATAGTAAATATCTGCCATAAAAACAATAGGTATTTTCACATACCTAGAAAATCATAAAACCAATTTTTTTAGATAAGTAAAAAGGTTAAGTTATTTTAAATTATATTTTAAAGTTTTTGTTTTAAATTGAGTTAAATTAATTTTATTAATAACTAAAATATTATATAACAAAAAATTTTCATTTTTTAAAAATGCTATCAAATGTTTATAAAAATTAAAAGCTTACTTATCCATTCAATATAGAAAAATGTTAATACATAGATACTTTTTAATACTTATCTACATTTATTATTCGACAAAAGTGGAACTGTATACCATGCAATATGATCTCATGAAATGGTTGTAAAAAACAAGTTTTAAAAATAGTATAAATCTTTATGAAATGTATGGAAGTATATGGTTTCTTTTAAGTATTATTACTGTTTGCATTGTGTGCTCAAGAATGCATAAAATTAAACGAGGATAACAAGTAATAATATTTTTCAATGTTCAAATAAAAGTTTGATTTAATAAGCATACATTATATAGATATTTTTTAATTTTGACGAGTTGGAAGAAGAGTTTAGTTGTATTTTAATAAATATACATTGTAAATAGTGTATTATAAATTTACAATAAGAACTATTATCGAACACTTAAAGCTATTCTCAGTAAAGTGATAAGTTTCTTCCCAATTAATAAACAAAGCAAAATAAATTTAAAACTTACTTTTACAGTGTCTTTTATAATTAAATTTAAACAGTTACTTGTATTTAACTTCAATGTTACCAAGGATTAAGACTCTTAAGTTAAAACTTTAGAACTATACTATTTATGACGGTATTATAAACAATTATAAATTAACGTATTTTGTATACAACGTCTATATAATAAAAATAATATTTCGATATACATTTGATAATTTCAATTATTATAAACTCAAACTCATTAAACTTTGGTCATTTTTAATATAATATATATCTACATATTTTATATAGAATGTATAATAATTTATGAGCTAATAAATTTAAAATGCTTAAGTTTAGATACTAATAGGGAATAAGTTCGCCTAATCTAACTTAGACATTAGTGATTGATTAGTTTAGTAATTTTGTAAATAATTTATCAACAAACAAATTATTATTATTTTAAGTATTATCGACAATTTGTTATCATTTATGATAGTTTTTGATGATGATTTATATTCTTTGAGTTTATCTAAAATAAATAAATAATTTAACATACATATTATTAAGATAACATGGATTTTGTAAATTTATGTGTTGATCACCTCTTTGCTATGTTAATGATGTTCATCATAAAATATATTATTATTTATTATAGTCATTATTGTACTCATAAATAATAAAATTACTATCGAGTTCAAAAAAACTCAGAAAAGATCATAGTTTAACTGATGAGTTATTCCTAATTGAAAATATCTATAATATATAAGTTATTATGTATTTCATACAAATTTTAGCGTGTTGTTTAGTTTAAAAATTTTTGGCTAACTTATCTTTAATTAATTTATGAGGGACTTATATGTCTATAAACAAACATTGAATTATATTATTTTATAACAACACAGAAAACAATAAGTTATCAGTATCAAATATAAATGATATGTTAAATAACTATACACGGAAAAATAATAAAAAATAATGAAAATAATAATATGTCATTAGGCCAACATTATTAATTCATTTTTAGTGAAAAATATTTAATTGTAAATAAAATATTATATAGTTACATAACTAAAAAAATGACAATTATCACTTAGAAAAATGTTCCCTTGTTTCCTTTGGACTACTGAGTTATTGTGATTCAACTGTATAATAATTAATGATCATTATTTACTTTGGCAATAAATATTATATTCAAAAAAGTCAGATAAGTTATTAGTAATTGTATTTTGAAACAAAAGGCTTGTTTGACACTTTTGATAATTTTACACATAATAATTAATATTCATTTATCAACTCTGTTAATACTTGCATAAGCTTACTATTTTAAAATAATAATTATTTTGGTAGATGATACACAAAATGTATTGTTTTGATTTAAATCGTAGGATGGAATTTAATAGTTATTGTTTTGTTTTTAATTGTTATGCACCTATATGATTAAAGTTCAATTTAAAATGTTATTTTAAATAATCTTATAACTAAAACATTTTAATAAAAATACCTATAAAATATGATGCAATGTATATTAACATATATATTATGTTGCGGCGTTTTTCATGCACTATATTTAATTTTTTTTTGGTGTTAGAATTAACAAAATGATTTACCATTTTCAATTAGAAAAAATTTAAATTTATATTTATTTATTCGTCATCTATTATTTTGTTAGACATCAATACTAAATATTCTTTTAACTTTTTCAAAATCTGCTTAACGTCGTCTTTCTGAAACGATAAGATAATAAAATGTTTTATTTAAGATAAATTTATTACTGTTTAGTTGTTTACCATTTATAATCAAAATCTAGCATTGTTCTGTGCCAGAGTGAGCAAAGTTAGACGATTGTCTACCACTTGCTCTTTGGATTTTTTAATATCATGTTTCTAGTTTCTAGTGCACATATACGAACAAACTCAAATGTTATTACGAATATTGTAATTGGTTATTGTAAATAAAATTATTTTATTTTGTAGCTCAATCGTCTAATAATAAAAAAAATCACAATAAAAATAAATAATTGCTTAATTCGAATAATAATAATTGTATGATTTTTTTTCCTTTGAAAATTTATTGCAATACCGTTGTTAATGATTACTGATTAACTCGATATTTGGTATACCTACATGTTTATATATTATTCGACTATTCGAAGCATCTATTAATATAATACATAAGCATTATGTACGTAGAAAAATAATTCCAGTATTAAGCAATTACGCTTTTAATACAATTGAATATATTATTGTTTGTACATTTTAGGAAGGTATTTTAAGTGAAAATTATTTCTTGTATCCCTAAACTATAGCCTGCTTATAATTTTAATAACTTTTTAAATCTGTAAGATAAAGTAAAACGACAGTGTAAAGTGCGATTTAAATTATCAACAAATATTGTTATTATGTTTAACTGCTATGCCAAGCGTATATGTATGAAGTTTTTTTACATATATTTATACACAACGTCGGCTAATCTTGTACATTTGATCACGTCCCACTATTGATATATTGTTAGCAAATTGTTTTCAAATTTGGTCGCGCGCATACATTGTATCAGTAATCAGGTGTTTGTCATCGGAATTTATAGAAGTTGGCTACTTGTGCTGCGCGCTCCGGGTATATTATTTTTTTTTTAGTCCAAATTAATTAAGCCGGAATTTTTTTCTCGATTGTTCATCGCTGTGTTTAAGAACGATTCCTTCCCAAGGCCTTTCTATTCTGTGATGAATAAAGTACAGTACGCGATAGCTACACTATAGTACAACATGTTGTAAAAAGACAAATTACCACGCCTACCTGTAAAATTACGTTTTGTCTGGGCGTCTGAACACTGAACTATTATTATTTTTTTCATTCTGTAACCCTAAATAATTCACTATTCGACAGAACGTTTTTATTTAGTCTGTATTTATTTCTTGTCCGACGGATTTTAACAATAATTTTTATATTTTTAATTTTTAATTTTTAAATATTGTTTACCGTCCCATATTACGACAACAACGTTCGTATTACGCGTGAATAATGTATGCTTGATGATTTTTCGAATAAAATATTTTTGACAGCGATAATAATCATGTAACCAAATCGTTCGAAACAACGGTAAGTAAACAGTTATTTTGATTGTTATTTGTTTAATATTACTAGTCCTTCGTCTATAAGCGAGCTTCTTTCTATAATTTATTATCTAATACTCTAGTGTGACCATGTATCCAAGCCTTCTTTTGCACGACCTTCAAATATATTAAGTCAATCAAACGAGTATTTGTAGCAATTATTTTGATATATTTTCTTGCTTCTTTATACTATTATTTAGTAGAAACAGAATCTTTATAAAAGTCAAGTGCCAAATAATTTTTAATCAGTACACAATATATAGTTAATATTCTATTTATTTAAAAAATAAATAACACAGACCGGTTATTATAATATGCATCAAGGTTTTAATTAAATTGTAGAAAACAAAATAATAATTTCTCAACTACTGCAAGTTATTTAATTATAAAATATTATGTGAATAGAGTTAAATTTATTTTAATATCACTATAAGTATCATATATTTTCTCAATTAAAATATTAAATTAAATTTATCGTTTTATTTATTTATATTAATTTCGAATAATTAGTATTATTAGAGATATTGTAATTTATATTCTCAGAACTAAAATAAAAAGGCTATTAATTAAAAAGAATTTGGTTAGTAGTCATTGAAGCATATTATATAATGTAATTAAAGCAATCTTCGATTAAAATACTTATTATTATTATTTTAATTTGTGTTTGATAATAATGATAATTTTAATTTAATATTTCTTTTGAATTTTTTATATGATATTTTAAAGTTTCTAAATCAGGGGTCTCCAACCTAAAGACCAATTCCGGCCCGCCAAGCTAATTTATGTTTTAATAATAATATACTAGTTTTCATTATTTTTGATTTATTAATTTTCTACAAAAAATGTTTAACAATTTTGGCCCCTGATGTCAAAGCATATCTTAAATTTGGCTCTCCGTAAAAAAAGTTTGGAAATCTCTGTTTTAAACTATTATAGTACCTACCTATAATATTAAATTTTTTCAGAAGATTTTTTTTTTCATTATGTATGTATACGTATTTTTTAAAATAAAAATAAGAATAACTATGAACAATTTAAAGAAAATATTATATCGCCCATAATTTAATTCAGATTCTATTATAAATTAATGATAACAATAATCAGACAAAAAACAAGTCTGTGTGCGAAAATTGCTAAATAATTGAATGTAGGTACATGTGGTTATCAATATAACGAGTAAGATATTAAATAGCAGACGGTTTTTGTCATTGCTTAAAATTAACTACGTTTTCTAGTTTTTCAATAATGGAATCCCGCGTGATAATGATTATAAATCATAATTATTGTTCTTTATTCTGTCCCTTTGACGTGCACTCTATAGTTTTTATTGCATATTATTACGAAACATTAAGTGCAAAGCAGAACACACAAACATAATAATTTATGAATTTCAATTAGGTATACGTAAAACATAATATTAGATATACTCGTATGTAATTAATTTTAATTTTAACTCAATTAAATAATTTTTCTATATGAAAACTAATATCGATAATTTTGGGTATGTAGTTTTATTATAAAAGACAAAAAACATACAATATTTTCATAAACATTATAAAATCATCTATTAAAAACCATCTTATTAAAAATACGATCAATAATTCTTATTAAATAAATAAATAACATATTAAATCATGTATGGCCTTTGATAATTGTTGATGGTTTCGACAATATAATCGATATTTCCCGGAAAACAAATAACATATTTCAGGAACGCACTGTTGCCAAGTATCATTAATTATACCTGTACAAATATTTTCTAGTATTATAATAATATATAATAATATATACTTATATATTTTTCAGAAACATATTTCACATTATTATATTTTAAGTATAAATGATGTAATGAAACTAAATATCGATCCCACTGCATATCTTAAAAATTCTAAGTACCAATCCATTATAATTTATGCATTTTGCAGGCTAATAAATTATATTATGCCGTAGATAGCAAGATAGGACCAATAGATTCCTACCTTCCTACCCACTACCCACCTGGTAATCTTCGTACATTAATAATGTGATTTTTTTTTCATTATTGTGAAAACTAATAATATATACGGCTAACCTGCATAGGTATGCAGATATATTTTAAGGTAATATTAATTATTTACTCAATCGTTTTCTTATAATTCTATTTTAATTATATGTAAATAATAAATAACGAGTACAAATAATATGACTATGAAAAAAATTAATAATTTTGCTCGATGCTATATAACTTACATAAACGTCAATCGACATTTTGATTGTTGACAATAAAAATACCAATCTATAGGTACTAAGTGATATATTTTTATTAGTTGTGCTTCATAAAAAAAAAAAAAAATGTCAATCGATCGTTAAACAGTATACATCTTTTAATAAGTAGGTAGTAGGATACAGTCATACAGACACTAAATGTGTTGTTTGAATAAAATAAAATAAGTATTATAATAATGAATGGTAAAAAGTAAAAATAATAACGTCTTAAGTGTGAGTGAACGGTATAATACTGTCGGTTTCTTGTATAGTTTTGATTGGCCCGTCAATAAAATTATACAATCGGAGGTCAAACATTCGAAAATTATATCTTTTAGGTTTGGTTCGTTTGATATACGGACCGTCTCAAATGTGTTTATATATTACCGAAGACTTATAAATAAAACGTCCTTTACTGTTGTTATGATGACTAATATTATTCTTCATGTGCATAAAACCTGTTTGTACAGCATCCATGCGCAACTAAAAACCGTAATTCGTCGTCAGTCCGGTTAAACGTTCGTCCGTTCTACTATAGTTGTTGCGATTTGTTTATAGCAAGCACGAATTCTGTGCCACTCAACTGTTGTACGAAAATACTACTAGTTTATTAAAATTTAATATTGTTTTTACTTAACCTATTTACTATGTTATGTTGTGTTAAAAAAATAATATATTTATATAAATAATTAATATTTTAACAATTATTTAAAAAATATAATCGTAATTTGTATATTTACACAGTTATTACCTACAAATAAATTAAAAGTTGAAGAAATTTTTATAAATTAATAAATATAACTAATTATAATACCACATTGTAGCTCATTTATTGTGGTAGTTTAAAAAAAAAAAAATATTTATAATTTCATTGTTTTGTTTGTGGTAGAATACTCGTTTTTTATTGTTTCGTTAATCGAAATTGCGTTTTCAGTTCAATCCGTTGGAGCTCGTCTCCGAAGAATTGACGAGCTTGATGGATTCAAACAGTAGAGGTCTAAAACGGGCCAAAACCGTTCGGACTGAGTATGTGAAGTATGTAGACGATGTACAGAGATGGCTTCAGGAGGCTGAAGTGAAGGTTCAAGATCGAGGCAATGAACCAAAAAAAATCAAAGAACATATACAGGTACGACTTAAATAATAATATTATTCTACATACATTTATATAATACGGTTTCGATTGTTTCGAAAGTTATATTCTTATCATTTCTTAAATAAATTGTTTTACTCATTTTCAAATATTTATAACGATTTATAAAAACAATATTATACACTCAACTATAAAGCTAGTTTAAATATATCATTCAAAAGGAGTTCGTCATTAATAAATAATGTATAGTTATAACTTATAACTTAAATAAAATCTGTAAGTAGTTTTATAACATTATAGAATTTTTTTTTTTTTTTTAAATTTATATAGGTATAACTAATAATTAATTTTATTTACCTAATTATTTTTTATTAAATAATATTAGTTAATCAGATGTTTATATTTCTCAAACTGGTAATCACATCTGTTTATTAAATTATCGATTTATAGTAAATGAGCATAATATTGATAGTACCTATGGGCTATGCTTTACTTGATCATTTTTTATATTTTACATTAATGTATCATGATAACACTCAACAATTTGCCGGGGGACGGTGATTTCTAATAATGGAATTGCGTTCAAATGGTTTTATTTTATCTTTTAGTTTTATGTTTTGGTGGAAATTTGAGTGTTTAGACAAATTCAAGTGTTTAATTAACTTAAGTAGAGCAGGAGCTTTTGTAACAGGGTTTAATATCCTTCACTCCCGTTAATAAAATCCGGTTTTAAAAAAATAAAGATAATATTGAATGTCTTAATTCATGACTATTTGTTCGCTTGATTTTAAATCCGTTAAACAATTTAATATGTTTGACCAGGCGCGAACGCAGGGGAGGGGGTATTTATCCCCCTCTCCGAAATATCAGGGACAAAAAATAAATTACCTGACCTACAAATTAATAAATTAAAATAAAAAATTATTAGTTATAAAATGATATTATAATAATATTGTAATATTAATAATATAATAAGTACCCAAAATAAATAAAATATGAATAGTAGGTACCTATGATATTTATGAAAAAAAATTTCCCCCCCCCCCCCCCTTCACAATTTTTTCCTATGTTTACGCCTGTATTTGACATTATAATACATAATATTCAAAAGCATAAATTTAATTTATTATTTTGAGAACATTTTTTTGCTGAATAAAGGTAGTCAAAATGTTTACGATCTAAGCATAATAAATTTAACAAAGATTGATATTTTAGTCAAGATATTTTAAAATAATAGATTAAAATAAAAACTTATAGTGGAAAAGTTAACATTATACATTTAGTTTGTTGAAAAATATTATTAATATAACTTATACTTTTTGTAAGAGTCTCATTAGGATATTAGTTATACCTTAATTCTAGCTACAGTCAAATTCGCTTATAACGATCTTCGAGGGATCTAGAGAATCTGATCGTTATAAACAAACTTCGTTGTATCATCTGGATTTTAAAAAGTAACTTGATTTTTTTGAAAAATTGATTTATTTAACACATTATTTACTGAATAATTTTATTTAAGATTACATATTTTAAAATTAAAGGTATTTATAATTTTTAATTAAAGTACACAATATATGTTTTCGATTTGTTTGAAAAATTATCTATTTTAGTGCTTTGTTTATAATTTGAATAAGATTTTTTAACAAAATTAGAAATATTTCTTAATGTTATTGATACTTCTGGTGTATTTATATTGCTGTTTACCAAAACCAAAAGTACACATCAGATCAATATAAAAATAAATTTCCGAAATAGACGGTACTTTAAATAAGTATGTCGTATACAGTATATACAATATACAATTATTGCTTCGAACAAAATCAAATTTACTGTTTGTGCACGTATTTTTAATTGCTATAGAGTATAAACGAATATAAAAACCCATTTTTATTTTAAAATAACATCAATATATCCGGATTATCGTTGTGATCGATATCGTTATATATGACTAAAAGTACTATACATAAGATAAAAAAACCAACCAAATACATTGCTTGGAATCGTTTTACCTGGAATATCGTTATACACGATATCATAAAAAGCAAATTCGACTGTACTTACCACAGTGTTATTAAATTGATAATTTGCATTGTTAGTTTTACAACAATTTAAAATAATTAAGAATGAGAATTGAGATGGCTTTTTTTAATCAATGGCATCCAAGGGATACGCTTTGATTTTTTCTCAGCTTTTGAAAGCTTCAGTACCTACCCCTGAATGACTCTGTTATTTATTCATTGTTGTAAGTATGTATCAAACAGTTAATAGATATCCAAAAGCTTTCTTAAATTAATTTGGAACCATTATTGGTAAGATCAAATTTATATAGCATTTTTTTTTTTTTAATTCTCCTGATCGGGCGTTATAAGTTAAATTATTTATTATTTAGTTTACGGGAATATTCTGCAGGCGTTGCTTCACCTTAGGATATACAGATCATATAGAGTTTTTTTTTAATTTTTTAGTGTTAAATAAGTTACATGTTTCTAGCGTATTTGGATGTATGCTAGTGGTTATACCTATTAATTACTATATTTTATTGAATTACCATACATAAATACATACATATAACTATTAAATAAGGATAAATTATTTTTAAATTAACATAATAAAAGAATAAAAGTTTTTTTTTTAAATATGATATAAAAAAAAAAAAAATAATAATGAATATTTAATTATTTTGTAATTTTATCATACTTAAAATTATACCATTGAATATTTCATTTAGAAAATGAACTAATTACAGGATAATTTATAGATGTAATTTTTTTATATACTTGAAAATAATACAACAACTGCATTAAATATTTTTCGAATTTAAATAAAATTTAAATTAATTTATATTTAAAATTAGTTACCCGTGTAATAAAGCTATTTAACAAAGTGTGTTAAAATTATATTAGTATTTTCTATTGACCATAAATTGTTGAAAACTGCATTTTTTTTGTTAATTTTAGCAAAATGATAATAAATATGCATATATTTTAATAAGTATAACGATTCAATTATAATATTCAAATAAAATAAATTCAAAAACAATAATTATTGTTTTAAACTCAAGTTTATCTGTGTTTTTTTTTTATTATTTACTATTTATTTCGTATCGAATTATAATACTATTTTAAAAAATACGATTACTTAAATTAGCTGGTACCTAACTAATAATTAAAATTTGTTTTATATGTAGTAAATGATAATAGTCTTTTGTTTAAATTTTTAGAGTATTGAAGATGAAATAAGTGCAATTAATGATAAACTAAATAAAGCTATTAAACATGGTAATGAGATCGTCGAAAAAACAAAAGATGAAGAAGAAAAAGAAATGATTCCGAAAACGATTGAATCATTAGTAGGAAAAATGAGTCAAGTGAAAATTTGGTTGGACGAGAAACGTAATCAAGTAAGTTAAAACATACATAGAAATCATTAATAATTGTATTTATTAAAAAATTAAAATAAATTATACATAGGAAAAACTGTTAGATTTTTTATTACGTACGCTGTCCAGATTTTTGTTAAAATATTTTATGATAGGTACCTATAAACGCTTTTCAAAAACTTATAAAGGTATTATATATTATATAAATAAATAATTTTTATAAATTTAAATGCGATTCTTTTATACGTATTAAACTCAACAATAATAAGAAAAAACTAAAATAAATCATAATAATAATAATAATACAGTTAATAATAAAAACAATAAATCAAGATAATAATATACTATAAATAAAAACAAAAATAAGGTTTATGTAATAAAATGTGTGATTCAAAGTAGACACTAGAAAATAGATACCTTTAATTAAGTGTATATTTAAAATATAAAAACATATTTTTAATTTAAAAATAATAACACTAGTGTTTTACATGTTATAAGATTCTTTGATCTGTTAAATTGACAATTTTTATTTAGATTGGTGACACTTTGGATGCCTGGCAAAAATTCTTATCTGTTTATGACTTGGTGATGGCCTGGTGCCAAAGTAAAACAAATTATTTGGAAGAACCAATAACTCTAAGTTCACTCGAAGTAGTAAAACAAAAATCTCATGAATTTTCGGTGATATAGCAATTTTATATTTTGTTATACTTTATAAACATTTTATAATTTGTTATGTCTTAACAGGCTGCTGTGAAATCAAGTAAACAACAAAGCAAACATCTAGCTGAAATGAGCAAAGAATTGGAAATCATTGCTTTGTCAACAGATGTTGGACATTTGCCTGAAAAATTAGAAGAAGCTAATAATGCTAAAAATGATGTAGAGGGAAAGCTTTCAGAAAAGGTACAAAATTTTTTTCAAGTAATTTCAATTAATGTATAAATTATAATTTTACAGAATGCTTTATTGCACGAGACATGTGAAGAATGGGAACAATTTGAAAGGAAATTAAAAGAAGTTAAGTTATTTATCGAAAAGTCTCAAAATGCTATTGAATCAGCTGCTAACAAAAAACGAACACTACGTGAACAGCATGATCTGAGGGAAAAGATGTTGGCTGATATAACAATACAAAGAAAAAAAATTACATTGTCTACTGAAAAATTGCAGGTTAGACACTGTTTTGTATTATATTATCTGTAACATAATTTTATTCATTTTATAATATTGTATATTTGTATTTAAGTTCTTTAATCTTTATAAAATCAATAAAATTAAAAATAACATTTATTTTTTTTTTTTAAATAATTAAGTTATAGGCTGAGTATTTTAGCTATTCAATGCTTTAGTGTTACTGGAGTTTTTTGTGCAACTTTTCTATATCTGCTTTTTAGTAAATTTTTATTGTGAACTTTTCATTAAGAATCTTCAATATTGTAAATCTAAAGTATAGTGCAGTTGCAACAGTTATCATATTTTTTTCATTTAAACGATACTAAAAATAAAAAAATGGTTCTCATATGCCTCCATCCCTATTGAGTATATATAAATAAATAGATTAAAAATTATTTAAGGATTAATACTTTATTAGTTATATCATTATATTTTAACATTTTAATGACAAATAAAAAAAAACTATTGACATTTAATTATATATATTACAAAATATTGAATAATGTAAAATATAATCTAAAAATGTAATTATTGAACTCTTTGGTGGTTTTCAATTATTTGTATTGAAAAAAATTGTAAAAGTAAAGTAAAAACTAATAAACAAAAACACAAAAATGATCTAAAAATGATGATTAAAAAAATAGTTAATACATATAATATTACTTTCTCACAGTGTTTGAGAACAGTATTTTTTAAATTCAATTTTAATTCAATTTATACACATTTTATCTTAAAAAAAATTTACATAATATAATTTTGAAGAATAATTTTTACTTATAATGAATAATAATTTAAGAATATAAACATTTAAACAGAAATGGTAATGACACTTAATTAGGTGTAAGTGAATTCAAGTAAATAAATTATAAATTACTACCTATAATAATATATAGGTACTAAAATTGTGTCTAGTTGCAATACAAGTACTACATTGGATATTTTAACTGCCCCAATAAAAAAGGATAGTATCTTGATATTTTCTAACCTTTCAGTATAAATAAAATAAATATTGAAATTTAAAATGTTATTCTATTTTAAAACATAAATTTCCAAAAATTTGGTTATTGGTAGAATTAAAAATTCTAATTTCTTTGGATGGCTATAGATATGACCATTTTTGTGGACAATACAAGAAAAAATTCACTGTCAATAGTAATAATAATTTAGAATTGAAAAAAAAATCGAGATACGTACTACCTTTTTTGTTGGAGCAGTTGATTTGTAACTCGTTACATTTAAAGTTATAAAATGCATTATTAGGTATTTATTTTTATTTTTTTAAGAAAATAATGTCACTATTAACTATTTGTTTGTATGAAGAAGTTTATGAGAAAACATTTTAAAATTGAAATGTATTTTAAAAAAAAAAAACTGTAAAATATAATAATTTTTATTATGAATAATTAGATATCACATAATATTATTGAAAATATACAATTATCATATTATGAGAAACTGTTATATTATATTATGTTGACACACATATGAATAGTATCTAATATAATTTGTTAACATTAATTAACATAGTTATATTAAATTGAATATTTTATATACTTATGAGTTACAAGTTTATACTACACAAATACACAATTAGAAATTATAATATTTTTTTATTCTAAATAATAATCTTTTATTTTTGGATAATGATAACAATTTAACTGTTTAATATTTTATGCCATTTATGTTATATTCAGTATTTTAATTAATAAGTGTAGTAAGAATTTATAAATACTATAGATAATTTCAATTTTTTCAATTATTATTTTTATCTAAACCACTTATGACAATTTTTAGCTTAGGTAGCTTTTTACTTATATTGTATTAAAATCCATTAATGTTTAAATACATGAAGATAAAATATAAATAGAATATTTTTTATAACCTAAATTTTTTGATTATAATGATTAAAACAAAGAAACATATAATTTTTTTTATAAATTAGTTTTAAGCAATTTATTGTACGTAATAATTATTGTTTTGACTTTGTATAATACAAAAATAATAATTTAAAATTTAAAATCAGATTTGTGAATTTGAATTTTAAATATTTTATAAAATAAAAATTAGATATTTTCAAGATAAAATATTATTTTATACAATATTTTGTAGTATGTTTTATATTAATATTGAATTTTAGATTCATTTCCGAGCTGGTTTTGGTGGCAGTGAAAACATTGAACATTTAGCTAAAGACAGTTTGTCTCAGCTAGATAAATTGTTCAAAACTGTGGAAAAGCAAGCACATAATTTGGAAGAAAGTCTTTCACAACTTGATAAATATCAACATGTAATACATTTATACATATTAAAATTAAAATAATACTATTAAAAATTAAAAATACAATATTAACTGTTATTTAATTTTTTATAATTAAGGAAATACAAAATTTGCGGCAAAAAGTCATTACTGCTGAGCAACAATTAAGACTGACACAAAGTCCAACATATTTACCTCATGATAGACAAAAGGCTGTGCAAGAACAAACCGTAAGTATCTACTTACTCTAATAAATTTAAATTAAAAAAATTAGTAATTTTACTATTTGAAATAAATCAACAGTGAGAGATATTTTATGTTATGTATACATACTACTGAAGTAGACATGTTGTAAACTGTAAAGTAATACAATTGCAAACTTGTGTGTAGATAATCGTATTAGTTTATTTTTACAACATTATAAATGATTATTAGCAAGAAGGAATTGACATAAAATAGAGATTATACATTTTATTGTGCATATAAATTACTTAGTAATGACTGAATGAAGTCTAAGTATAAAGTAATAATTAATTTAAGTGTAAGCTTCAGTTATAATGTACTAAGATTTTTTTTTAATAATTTATAAGACATTTTGGACACATAAATTTAAAAAAAAAAATAATACTCTTCTGAATGAAAACATTAAAAAAAAAATCGTTCCATTGATTGGAACATTGCAGGCGTTCCAAGAACAAATACGAGTGTTGCAAAGCAAGATTAATTCAAGAAATGAACGAATCAAACTGATCATTCAACGAGGCTCCCCGATATCCGATCCTCTACTAAATTAATTTGATAGTTAAATGCATTTATTTATATACCTTCGTATTCATTCCAAATTTCTATTTAAGCTATTAAAAAAAAAAAAATTAGTTTCTAAAGGCATTTATTCGGTCATGCAGGACGTTCGAAACGCACTGGAATCATATCGGCAACGTTTGGATTGTACAATGAATGCTGTGCGAACGCATATCAAACATTTTATCGGTTCCAATCCTTTGCTGGAATCCACATCATGTACAGATCCCGTAAAAAATCTTAAAAATCCATCGAAACAAATAAGCCGTAATATTATTAAAACTCCCCAAATAGTATTAAATTTAACCGAAACCGATAGGCATCAAACACAAATTAGATCACGGTCCTCTTCGCCATTTTGGATAAAAGGTGAGACATCCACGTATTCAGAAGTCGTTAAAACCGGTTGTGTATTATCAAGAAAGAACAGTAGGAGCCCGACTCCGGAATTGAAGCAAATCGACATTGTGGGTGGAGCACGTATGAGTAGAAAGTCAAGTTTCAATAATTTACTCAAAACGCCACTATTGATGAGAGACAGAAGTAAATCACCGAAAGATAGATGGCAATCGAAGGATATAGAAAAAAACACCATTTTACGCGTATCGCCGCAGCAGAAATCGTCGTCTTCAGCGATTACTGAGAATGAACAAACAAAGGAAGACGACTCAAATTACGATAACCTCGCACCACCAAGTGCTAGATCCGTTAAACGACGATCTCGTTCCAGGAAGAACCGAAATATAAGTGAGAAAGACTCCGGAAACAAATCAGACGCCAATGGTGAATCCCCAGTAAACATCAAAGAAACAGTTACACCCTTAAGCCATGCAATAGACACCTCGAGTTCGTCATCGACAAAGAAACCGGAAATCGTCGTTTCAGACGTAAAAATCCGACGGAACAGCAAAGATAACCTTCAATCTGAGAACTTGGCTACTCAAATTTCTGCCACATGTAACCCGGTGATTCGCGGTGGTAACTGGGAACTATTGACTGTAGCTAATGCTGCTGAGGACATTGGTGACTTTTCAAAATCCCGACGATCGTTGGACGGTGTCTTAGGTAACACTAGATGCTCAGACAGTTGTTTCGATCTTAATGAACGATTAAAAGGGATATTTGGTTCAGTTAACCAGAAACACTACAGGCATCACCGTGTTATCGATCGTCCGCGATCTAAATCCGATACTCGTGATTTGAACGAACTCACGCAGATATTTACCAACCCCAATACTGATGAAAAAAATAAGTACACGTGCCGTTTCGAACGTAGTGCCGGATCGGTAAAAACCCATCTCAATAGGGATTCTTCTTCGGGTAGACGTTCTATTGATAATACTATCTTATCCCCCTTTGGAAACACGCAAATGCAACGGCTATCAGACGGAACTACTGACATGGAACACGACGAGTCTGTAAGGTTACCTACCTGAATGTTGACGTTTGTGTAGATTTTAAAATTGTTTTTGTCTGGGCTTAATAATTTTTATTTATTTTGTGTGATAGTTTTGATTAATATTCGTATTTTTTGTACTTAACTATTTGCCGATTTTTTATAAAATCATTTCTTGTATTTAAATTAATATTATAGGAATTCTGACATGTTTTGAACTCTTCAATAAATTATTTTTAAATCTGATTTTTACATAAAGTTGTATTTGAAAGATTAAATTGGTAGATACTTGTTTTTTTTTATTGATTCTATCTTAAAATTTGTGATAAATAAACAAATAATTTTTATGACATTTAAATAAAATAAATATTTATTAAATGTATGTGATCATATCAAATATCTATAGTTTTTACATAATAATATTAACAATTATCAAATCTAAAAAGTTGAAAATATTTTCAAATAGTTACTAATATTTTAATATTTGTCTGAAAAAAATACAGTGGCGGCATACGTAATGTATAATACTAACAGATATGTTTGTGATTGTAAATATTAACTTCTATTTACAAGCTACAACCATAATATACCCTTGATCCATTAATTTTAAATATAGAACTCCAATAGTATGGTTTTTGTGAATTCTACTGTTATTTGTTAAATAATATAATATTTATATAATATTTGTGAATTATTCATTAATACAAAAATAATACTTTAAAATAGGTACATGGTACATAGTCTAAATTATTTGAAAATTGTATTTATGTTTAGACTATCAAATCACATTTACAAGCACTAAGCGATGAGAGTATACCATTAGAATTAGCAATGAAACCATTTATGATATTTGATGAAGGGCATACTGCATTACAAGAATTAACTTCAACACAAACTTTGATCACTTCATTAATCACTGATGATAGTGATCAATCACAAACTAAGGCAATCAAAGAACTGAAAACATGTGTAGAACAATATGAACAAATTTTAATTGAATTAGAAACTAATGAGGATAAAGATGTAAGTATAATACTTAATTATTATATGCCTAAATACTTAAATCTTACATAATATATTGTTTAGTGAATATTATAATTAAAGTAATAAAGAAATACGTACATACTAAATATAATGTAAATACTTTTATGTTTTCTCTAGGAATTATATGATTTAAGTACCAAAATCATAAAATTAAAAGAAATTATAACTAGATACAAATCTTACGAAGAAATAGAAGAATTTCAAATACTAATTGTTCATCTCAGAACCATCGTTGAAAAACTTGGGAATTTAGAAATTAACAGAAATAACATAGTCACTCAGGTAAATCAATTAACTTAAAGTAGATATTTTTTTATATAATTTATGGGTTCTGCTCATGGTTATTTAATAAGGTGCAATAAAATAAATATTTAAATATCGATGCTACAGCCCGTTACATTTGTGAATTGTATTAGTCGTAAATGATAATATTATTGGTGAATGAGGTTGTATACAAGACGTAATATAATATAATATGTATACTGTATAGGTATGCATCGCAAACACTGTGATAGTGGTATTGTCAACCAAAAATAAAATCCGTGATTTTTCATTCAAAATATTCATTTTAGTAAAAACACTTAGAGTTGTCTCCTGATTTAATTGGGTTTTTTTTTTAAACTAGAAAGATAATTATTCTTTATGAAGTACCATTATACTCTGATTCTTGATTACATTACTTTGAACAAAATTAATTTTAAAAAACAAAGATTTGTAAAATTTGGCTATATTATTTTAGATCATAGTATTATAATATTATGGTTCAGTAATTTTTTAATAATTTGAAAATCGAAGTCAAATGTACTCTGTAAGAATAAGTGTTTTAATTTTGTTTGTATTATGAGGCATCAGTTTTCTTGTCAAACATGTTTTTGAGCAAAATAATAGGTCACTTGCAGGCTCTTTATAAAGTCCGACTTATTTGAAAATAAAACAAATTGTTCATACGTTAAGTTTTTAAACTCGAAAAAGTATATACCTATATAAATTGATTAATATTTACATTGTTTTATTATAAATTTAATAAAGTTTTAACTAATGTTAATTTATTTAGAAGAAATTAAAAGATGCTGACGATATCATATGTTATTATGAAAATTGGTTATTAAAAACTGAAAATGATGGTCCCAAATATGTGGTAATTATATTATTAAAATTATAGATTTACTTTAGACTGATTTATAATTCATTTTTAATTATTTTAGGATGATATTGAAGAAAAAATTATTCAATTAAAGGATAAATTACATCAACTTAAAACATACGAAGATAATGTTGAATATGAGACACGTGTTTTAAAATTTCAATATATAATTGAAAAACTTGGAACTATTAAAGATAACTTTACAAAATTAAATCAAAAGGTATGTTTTTATAATTATTTTATATATTAATAGTTTTAACAAGTATAAATGTGTAAATGTGATATTTAAACTGTAGATTTTGTATAAAACAGAATTTTGAACTGTGAATTATTAACTTATTTATTATCACAACTTTTTTAAAAATGCACAGTATTATTTAGTTGGCTATTAGATAAATGTATTTGATTCAGTTGATTTTATTAAACATATTAATATCTTTTTAATCACTCACTACTTTTGTGTTGAACATTGAGCATACAAAATGTTCTACTGATGTTAAAATATTCAAACGAAATGTCCACCATTAATTCAGAGACCATAATTTTCATAGTTTTTAATTTTTAATTATGATATAATTTATCTTAAAATAACAAATATTGTCTGCTATTATAAAGCTACAACTAGTGTAATAAAACTTAAAAATTAAAAATCAAATTATATTTAATAAAGTAAAAAAATCTAAATTAATAGGAATTAAAAAAAGAAAATATTTATTGTTCAAATATTATAGGTACATTTTTGAGTAGGTATCAACTTGATTTAGAAAGTAATAGGTGTAATAGGTTCTATAAAAATTCATTCAGTAAAAAATTATTAATAGATATTTTTTTAAACGGGTTTTTTACAAATTGAGATTTTGTATAGGTACAGTGTAATAACGTATCAATTTTAACTACTAGATGATAATATTTGTTGCCACCATAAAATATTTAATAGGTAAAACTAAATTTTTTTTATTTTTATCATTGATCTTATTTAAGCCCGGCGGCAACTACTGCCATTAGCTGTGGATAAGAACAGTAGGTTTTTTGTATAAGGTTTTATTTGGAAAGTTTGGTTAGTACGATTGGAACACGAGGGTGCCATGGATTCGTCACTAAGAACTCGGGTGGTCACCCATCCGAGAACTAGCGACACTGGCCGATGCTTGACCTCAGAACACATTAGTGACTGAGGCCAACCACCGCGCCACACCAGGCCACCTAAATTTATTGTTTTCAATATTATGTGATGAAAATTGCTTTCATAAATCATTTTTCAATTTATATTTTTTTCATATAAAATATTTTGTTTATTTTTTTCATATATATTTATGATATACTATTGTGAGGCTGTAATTCAAAGAACACTACAATTGTATAAGTTTATAGTAAAAATAAGTTTAAAATATTTAAATTTTTTTATGAGTAGTGAGTACCTTATAATAATATAATTAATTGTAAATTGTTAAAATCATATATCTACTTAAAAACAAATACCTAATTAAAGAATAATAAAAGAACTTAATTCAACATAATAATGAAATAATAACAGTTGCATAATATATTATATTCATCATAATATTAATAAATCATTTTATTGAGTTCATTACATTTTGAACAATGAGAATAAAAAGTATAAATATTTATGTAGATCAAAAATGCTTTATTTTCAGGACACAAAGTACAATGTTGAAAGCACGATTATATCAACTGAATTATCTTGCATGAATTCGCCTAAAGATTTGTATAATACTAGTGTAGAAAGCATGACAATTCCAAAATTAAATTATTCATTAAACCACCCAAAAATAGGATTACAGTCACAAGAAAAATATTGTGCTATCGCCCCGAGTATAATAAAAAACGTTGAAAGAGAGAATGAAATAAACACAATTAGTACGCTAAAAGATAGTGAAGTTTTGAGAAGTCCAAAGTTAGTGAGGAAAATGAATCAAGCATTACGAGATGAATATAAGAATGATAAAATTGAAATTAATGTTGATAGTATTAAAATATTAGGCTCTCTGGAACAGACTGGAGAAAACTTAAATCGTTTTGAAATTGATAAGCCATTGGAGAAAACAATAGATGTAAATACACAATTTCAATCTGAAAAAATACATTATGATATACAAAAAGCAGAATCACCAGAAAAAAAAGAAGAGAAAAAATCTAAAGGTTTTCTACGATTTAAAATGCCAAATATATTTATGAAAAAATCAAAACAAGGTGAAATCGACAATGAAAGTATAGTATGCGATACACCGGAACAAAATGTAGACATTGAAAGTGATAATGTCAAACTACTAATGTATAAAAGGATGAGCAGTATAAGTAATGATAACAACATTTTACAACAAAATGAAAACCAATTGAATAGTGAAAATAATAAAAATTATGAAAAAGATAATAATCAAAAAACCCAAGATAAAGACTTATCTTATATAAAGGAAGATAATAGTACTACACTTACGAGTATCAATGATAAAGTGGCACGGATAATTGAACAAAACAAATTAAAATATCCAAGCGATAAAACGATTCATCAAGTTGAAATATTAAAAAAGAATCAACTGAATACACAAAATTCTAATTTTCCGATTACACCTGATACACAAATTATCATAAGTGATCCCGATGTAATAATAAACTCCCGCAAAACAGTTAGACACATAATAGTAATTGACGGGAAAGAAATTATAATGGAAGATATTATTGATGAACCAAAAACTGGTGAACCCATTAAAAATATTTTGAGAAAAATAACCAAGGATGGTCAAGAAGAAGTTGAAAATATTAGTGATCCAGAAAAAATTGAAAATATGTTACGGTTGTCTGAAACCAACGATAACGTAGAGAATACATGTGTAACTATCACAAAAACAAGTAAAACAATTTTAAGTGATAATAATATTAATGAAAAAGAGTATGTTGTTGGAGAAAAAGTAGATAGACCTATCATTAATGATATGACTGAAAAATTTATTAGAAACACATTCAAAGACGACAATGAACTAGACAAAGTGGTTAAAAATCCGGATAAAATAAAAAAATTGAATGCTTCTCAGGAAATAAAAAACGATTTCATGACTGAAAGTAAAGTAACAACCACTAAAATCCAAAAAATAATAAAGCGAAAAATAGTCGATGGAAAAGACATTATAGATGAAGAATATAACAAGACTACAAACGAAGAATTTTAAAAGAATATTGAACAAGTACTGAATACAAAAGATAATGAATACATAGAGGATAGTTTGATATAATTCAGCTTTAGGTATTGAAGAACATGTTAAATCATTCAACAGTAAACCCAGGAGAGGGATCGCCGTCATCAGAAGTACAAGAACCTGTTGAAAATAAGTACATAAATAAATCGTCAAAGAAAATGAAAACTCGCCTTCATTCTTGAGTAAACTAATGAGGAAAGGATTTAAATGTCAACATCAAAAATAATAGAAAATCAAGGATAATAATACTGATGAAACTTGGAAAGATAACAATATCAAATCAAACTTAAATATTTTCTTGAAAAGAAAGAGACAACAATACCCAGCAATATACAATTCAATCAAAACTACAAACTCAGAAGATTCTAAAAAAGAAATTTCAGCAACAATCGAAATTCTGACATCAAATTTAAGAAAGGAAAATCGCCAAAGGACAGGCCGACGGAAAAGAAACGATATCCGTTGGACTTCCTTCGGTATCTGTGCCGAGTGTTGACATCAAAACTCCATCAATACCTAATGTGGAGGGTGAAATAATAACCGTGGAATCAGGATTACCATCTGTCGATGTACATTTACCAACGGCTGAGATTAAACAGCCAGAAATTTCAATACCCGATATCAAAGCTGATGTAAAATCTAGCAAATTCGAATTGTCAGACATTAAGATTCCGGGATTCAAGAGCAAAAGATAAAACCGAAACCACTTCGGAGTTCGGTATTAAAGTCGACGAAAACATTTCGGTCGACATTCCATCTGTTGACTTACCTAATGTCAAACTACAAACTCCAGAAGTTTCTAAAAAAGTACAGCAACAATCGAAACTCCTGACATCAAATTTAAGAAAGGAAAATCGCCTATAGTAATTGAAAACATTGAGTTCAATACTAATGAAAATATATCAGCTCCGGTTGCAGAGGCAACAATAAAGACTTCCTCGATCATGAATGTGGAAGATCTCGTGAAAGACTCTGATATTAACCTGACTTCGACTAGTATTTGTCGCAAATATACCGATGTAGACTTTGATGAACATAAACCAAATTCAGGATTCAGAAAACGATAAAAGGAAGAGAATTCGCCGTGCTAATGAGAATTTAAATTCTTCATTTTGCAAATTACGAAAGGTTTCAAATATCAACATCCAGTCTAACAAAAATGAAAGATAAAGCTGATCGGAAACTGCGTATCCGACGAAGCTACAAAATCGTTATTAAGGTTTGGCCTTCGTCGGACCTGGAGATATTTCCTCATCTTTATCTTCATTTGTTAGAACAGATGACAATATTGGCTACTCGTAATTACAAAATAATTAAGTATCATTGCTGG
>NW_020271392.1:11984-38931 GCF_002803265.2 Melanaphis sacchari | reverse complement strand
TCATTCCAGTTGATGATTCAGAATCACTTGATGAAGATTTTGAAGGACTTGATGTATTCTTATTAAAAGATTTAGTTAAATCACTTACAACAGTTTTTGAGGGTGAATATTTTGAAGAAGAACTATCTTCTATGTCCGTAGGGTTATAACAGTCATCCTTTCTGTAATTTAAAACAAAATAAATACACAAATAGTATAATTAATTAATATTTATTGTTATATTATAACATAATTAGGTTTAAAATTACTTTTTAATTATTACTCCTGTAATATGAGGAAGTTTTTTTTGTGAGATCAAAAGATATAACTTTAACATCAATTTTGTTGTCCTTTTTAATTTTAGATCCTGACCACTGGTGATACGGTTCATTTTCAGGTCGTACTATAGAAACGTTGAACAAATTATGCACTAAACAACTGACATGATTATCACTTGTTTGGTTAACTACAGCTAAAAAACAAAGAAATCAGACACGTGATTAAAAATAAACACAAAATAGACTATACAAGTGATAAATTTATATCAAAATTAATTAACTCAAACAATTTTAAAATTCAAAATTATATATGACCACTGTTCATTTATACCAGGCATGCCCAACCTTTTTCAACTGGCGTGCCACATTCAAAATGTATATTTGTACTGCCGTATATGCTTCATGAGTTATTTTTTTTTTGTTCATTTCGATAAAATATAGACTAGTCATAGGTATATCTATTGTACTTACACTTCTTATTAAGAATTGGCGTTACAGATTTCACTTCGAACATTGAAAGATTGGTTAAAGAAAAACAAGCCCAAATTTCTCACTAATTTTTTTTATTAATATTCTAAAATCCAATGCATTTTTTTAATGTAAAAATTCAAAATTGTAAAATATTTTATATTCTTAAAAACTTAATAAAATACATTTTTTTGTAAATAATAATTTTTTTTTTTACACCTATACAAATTTCTAATTTTTATAAAACGATCACGGGCCAGTTGGAACACCTTTGTGGGCCGCGGGTTGGGCATACCTGATTTAAACTAAATGATGGTATTAAACCAAATAATAAAATACCATATATATATATTTTAAATAAAATATTTAGGGAATTAATACATTATTAATTTTAGTTGTGGTAGTCTATATACTTTTAATTTCTTTATTTAAATTTTGTATGACAATAAATAAGTTTTGACATTAATAAAATTAGTTATATAAATGTTGTTTATGCATAAACCTAACTAAATATGTTTTGCTAAATAACTTGAAATAATTTAAGTTGTTGACTTTCCATAAAAAAACATAATGCATATTTTTTAGGTAGTATAAAATGATTAATAAAGTGGGTCAGTTTATACACTCTATAACAAAAAAAAAATAATAAAAAATAAAAATTTCAGAATTTTATTGTAGAATAAATTTAAGTATAGGTTTTATATAATTATAACAATGCATAATTTAAGAAATTAGAAAATAAACTATTCTTCATTTGCTAATCTTCTTTATAATTTATAATTACAATTAAGTATTTTTAATTTAGCGATGATATTAAAAACCATTTGAGTTGAGATATGATAAATGGCACAAAATCAAAACTTTAGTACTTAGAAACCCATTTAAGGAGTGGTCAAAATGTATAAGTTATATTTCTTTAGTTAAATTATGTAATTAAAGTGAACTTATTAATTACTACTAACAAAAACAAAATACTTTTACTATATAAGATATATTATATATATATGTATTATTTTTAATTTATAACTAATAAGTAGAGAGCGGATTTTTAGGTTTTTACATATTTTTATTGGTTTTATGCAGCTTTATGAGAGTGAAAAATATGGACGACTTATCCATCACAGAGTTCATAGGAAAAAATTTATTTAGCATATTAAAGCATATTTTGGACTTAATAAAATATTTAGCCTATTTTTCATATTTTAGAATATATTCTATTATTGTTCATAAAAAATCATATTATACATTATTAATTTATCGATTTGTGATATTTTCCAGCAACAATTTTTTCTAGGAAAAAAAATTATTTTATATAAGAATGATAAAAATTAAAAATCATCCAATTATCTACTTGTTTGTAATCAAATTGGTAATGGTGATCATTCTGTTACTCTTAATCTATGATTGTACTTACGATCTTATAATAATGTGATAATAATAATTTCTAATAATAAATCTATTTTTACTTTTATATTGTTTATTATTTTAACTTTTATGTCTGATGATTTAGTTAAATTTGTAATATTCATTTTTATTTTTTTAAATACCAAAAATTAATAAAAGTTTAAAATATTTACATAAACAGTGCATAGAGCCATATAATAAAACAAATGATACAGTATTACTAACTGATGGTGATATAGTTTAGTAGGTAACTAAGTATGAATTAATTTTGTTTTTATTAATTTTATTTGTTTTTTATAAATATTTCATTATATTTATAAAGGTAACTAAGTATGAACTGATTTATGTTTTATAGTTAAATAACTTAACTGTTACTAAAGACCATGCAAGTTATGTATTGTTTTTATTAAACTATTTTGTTTTTATATAATATATTTCATTATATTCATATACCTATGTACTGTTTTGTATTTTTTATAATTAAATATTTTATATGTTACCAAAAAGGAAAGGTACACAAGTTATTTATTGTTTTTATTAAATTATTTTGGAGAAAAAAACAAATCATATTATCTGTATATTTACAAGTTTAAGGAATATTTAGAGAATATTTAAGGGTTTTTTTAGAACATATTAGCATCATATTTTAAGCTTTTAAGAACCTAAAAATCTGCTCTTTACTAATAAGTAATAAATAGTTTACATTAAAATCAACAAATGGGGAGACACAGACTTCAATTATTGAATTCATTTAAATGTATAAGTACTTACGTAAATATCATATTGAAAAGCTAGCCCACTGCCTAAATAGCCTAAATCAAAACTGATAATGTCGAAGACTAACCTTCAATTATAGATCCAACTGGAGGTCTGAATATAAATACATCAACGTTGACAACTACAGTGATACAATGTCGGATATCAGCTGGAATAAGTTCATTCGAACTTATTTTACCAAATCCCATAATCAGTCCATTTAAACTGAAAATATTAACACATATAATAATTAAAAATTAACTGCATGCAATTAATACAAAAATTAAAAGTAACATGTAACAGTATAAACTTTCAACTTACTCAGAACAGTATGTAAACTTTAAATTATTAAGTTCATCTCTAATAGCTTTTGAAAACACTTTTGGATTGCTAGGAGCTGCATGAAAACCAAGTTTCAATTTGTACTTATGGTCTTTGTGCAAATACACATGGTGTGGCAAATTATTGGGATCCATCATTTTTAAGCAATATTAAAAATACATTCTAAAATTTGAAGTGTACAGCTTCAAACTGATACATCAGCATATTCGAAGTATTAGGCACCTACTACTCGGAATACTTACTAAATATATTATTAGTCAATTTCTGTAAACGTGTGTAATCACGATTAGAAATATTACATAAACGCCAAAATAATAACAGTTGAACATCAATAATCAAAATTATCAATAAAAACTAGATATTATTTACAAATAAAAATCACGTTTACTACCCATCACCACAGAATAAAAATATTACATTCAAACGTTAAAAACATAGACAAGAATATTAAAAGATAATAATCACTATTGGTGCGATGTACAAAATGTTTTTATTACATTACCCCACTGAGCATGGCACACAATTCTATGCTATTGGCGCGTGAAATGATATCATCTTATCAATAAACCATAAAAGAAAAAAATACAACATATCCGTTACAGAGGGGATAACAACATAGCGCAATTGCGACGAAAAATGTTCCAAATCTGAAATTACACTATTTAATCACCAAAGTTTATGCCTATTATTTTATAATTATTATTAATATTATTATACGTAATAGTGTAATACGTATTATGTCCAGTTGTATTACTACGAAATACATCTAAGTTTATAATTATAGACTATAGTTGTTCCAATACTACGATTTAATAGAAAATAAATAGATTATTTTCAATTTACACTAAGTCACCCTAACATATATTATAATGCATTTCAAATTATGAGCAAGGGATGTATTGATTGTATAACTGTTTGAAGCACGACCCAATAAACATTTTACGGACATTCAACGTATATTATACGGCCATATTTAGTTTAAGAATAGTTTAATTGTGGTATATTTTTTGGGTCAAAGAGAGATATATTAAAAAAAAGTATAATCCATGAAATTAGAAACCGTTGCTATATTTTGGTGGTCAAAATAAAAACCCCACTATTTTCGTAATACTTTCTACCTTTTATTAATAATAAATTTAATATAAAATATTAGAATAAACCTATGTTATAAATACATGTCAGTAGTTTGTAATGTTTGTATAATAATTATTTTAGACTAGACTTTTTACGAAGACTTTCCTTACTTTATTTCCATGTGAATGTTGTGTCAATAATAACTTAGATTACATAATATTTTTATTTAAAATGTTTAGCTTATCATGAATTAAACAAAAATAAGTTAATTTTAGTGGCATTAATATGTGCATTAGGTTCTCAGTATTTTTCAAAATAATAGGGAAAAACAAACAATCAATTGACAATTGTGGGAAAAATCCAAAAAACAGTTTTCGACAAAACTCATTTGAAAATTAACAAAAGTTTATCATAAGATTTTTTACAAATGATAATAAAAAAATTAACTGAAAAGTCAAATTATTTTTCAAGAACGTTAGAAATTCAATTTTTTACTATAGGATATTCACTTGTAAAATAATTATTTCTTCCCAACCGATTTTTGTTTTTTGTTGGAATTCAAAATAAGTAACAATATGTAATGATGTGCTTCCAAGCAATAATAATTAAATATTTATATAATAAAGTAAATAATTATGACCTTTAGCTACAAGTCATTTATTAATATAATCATGTAAGACAAAAATTAAATATTTAATTACAATATAATAAAATGACCTATGGTCGGATCATAAAAACAATAGATAAAATACACACACACGTAGGATATTAATTATAAAAAGGCCGGTCACCGCCAGTCACACTCAGTGTCCTTATTGTCTCTTTGTATAAACCATCACAAGCGAGAGTAAAAGACTACGCAGATCGTATGTACAAGAAGACATAAACATTGAAGATTGTTAATAGTAAAAATTAAAATATATATTCACGTATTAAAAGTTTTATAATAAAGTTAATGAGTTAAGTCAAATAAAATAAGTGTTGTAATTTTTTAATGCATACCAGTTACCTTCAAGACACCCATAGAGAAAACATTGTCAGAAAGAAGAAAAAGTAACACATCATAATAATATATATATATATATATTTAAGTCCTTTTCATATTATTACAAAGTGACGCTCACCTAGTGGCTCTTACCACGATTAAAAATCCCCGATACAAAAAAATGATAATAAAATATTAATAAAATAAATAAATAAATGAATAGATAAAATTTTTGCCAATGTCACAAAATAATAGTGATCAAGAGAATGAAATAGAAGAACCAATTTTTATTTCACTATCAGATGAAATAAACAAATTTAAAAAAACCACAATTAATTTCAGAGTTAAATAAAAGAAATTTAAATAGTGCGGGAACAGTTGTAGAACTTAAAAACAGATTATTAAAATATTTAAACGGAGAATCTTGCTCAAACGATTTTGTAACAATAAAAGACAATTGTCAAAACTTAAATAATCAAACCAAAACAAATAAAATGAATAGTAAAAAACCCTATTTCAAACCTGGCACTTTTTCTGGATCTTTATCTGAGAGCATAGATGCATTTTAAAAAAAATATCAAAGAGCAGCTTCTATTAATAGTTGGACTGAACAAGAAAAATTGCAATATTTACCTGCATTTTTTAGAGGGCCCAACACTAACTTTTTATGAAAACATTGAAAATCAAAATTTTAATAAATAGGCTGTTTTAGAAAAAGAACTTCGAACTTAATTCGAACCCATAGCTCACAAAGATATGCTTCGATTATTACTCGAAAAAAAGAAAGCAATTAGATGATGAACTACCTATTGCATATGTTGTAGGCATATGGTAAAATCAGGCATTTTATTAAATGCCTAGGCATATAGTCAAAGAATTTAATGTTTATGCAATTTCACTATCTGCCTAGTCATTTAAATAAATGCCTATTTCATGCCAGGCAAATAATAAAAAAAACATTTTGTATTATTTTAAAAATTTAAATATATTTTCTATCAGTTATTTATTGCTATTTTATAAATAAAAAAAGGTATGTATTATTTATTGATATGAAAAACACGTAGGTATACGAAAAAATATGTTTAATTTCGTGTTCATTATTATTTAGTGTTATTTTAAAAATGAAATCATATATATATATATTATACGAGTAATAACTAATTAGATGTAATAGACGTAAATGATAGTACGAATATATTGTATAGCCTATAGTCAGTATAGTACGAGTAATGAATACTATATATTCTTATTAAATAAAAATAAAAGTTCCATTGGTTTTTACCTTGGAAAATTAACGTACATAGGTACTAGGTTGTATGAGAACCTTATCTATATTGAGTACCGTGTGACAAATTAAAATCATATCGATTATAACGACATACATATGACGTTACGAAAAAAAAACCCGACTTCGGTAAAATACATATAAAAAAAAAATAAATGAAAAAATTTGGAATAGATAAAACTACCTATATATAATAAACTTAACAGAAAAATTAATTCATGATTATTCTAAGTATTAATAAATTAACATTAAATTTTGTTGTAGTCGGGTGCCTTCATTAGTTAAACAACAATGATGTGTTATACTTTAAATAACCCAACGAAGTGATGAATGTATTCATTTTACAATGTGTGTGTTTTTTTTTTTTTTTTTGTGTGTGTCTGTATACAGCATAAGTAGTCGAAATAATGCTTCAATTTCAAACTTCGGGGATAGTTTCCGATGACAAAGTGAATATCCTTGGTGCATTATAGAGGTAAAAAGTAAACATTTTCCAACAGTTTTCAAAAAAATCGAGAAAAACAAAAAAAAAATGAGGGAAAAACGGGAATTTTTACGCAAAACCAGTTTTCGACCAAATCGATTTTTTTATATCGTTGTAATTCAAAAACTAATCACTGTAAATACTTGAAATTTTCACCAAATGTTTATGTTAGCGTTATCTATATACAGTTTAATTTTCAAAAAATTTTTACTTTTTTTGAGTTATTTATAGACCACTGAAATTATCGATTTTTATGAGAATTTTTTTTTTGAAGTGTCGATAAAAATTGTTGGATGACCAAAAAATTTTAAAAATGTAATACAAGGTTCCTTATGAGTTGTTCTTATTGTAGCTAAAAAAAATTAAAAATCGTTAGTCACAATTTTTTTTTTATAAACGTTTATAGTTCAAATATTTACGAATTCTATCGAAAACGCGAAAATTTGTAAATAATTTTGAAGTTGAAAAATCATAAAATTTTTTTGTGTTTATAACTAAGGATTAAAAATACTACACTATGTTTTCCCTAAGTTTTTCTTAAAGTAGCTATAGTAAAAACTCGAAACATCATTACAGGAAAAATTTTAACTAACATTTTTAACTCACGCCTTCCCTCTGATAAAGCTTTTTACTTTTTGAAACCACAACATACATTTTTAATTTCAAATAAAAATGTTTTTTTGAAAAGCTTGTCGTTAACTTATTGGAGATAAGTGACTAAATCATTGCGATCGGTAGATCGTAGATGTTTGAAATGATTGTGATACACATACGTACCTATTAAACACGAAAGACTTTTAAGGAGATTTAACTTACTACATTCTTGTCATATTTTATAATAAAAAATAGAACGAACTAATAGCCGATAAAATAACACAACAAAAAGGTTGATATATGTTAAACACAATTTTTAATAGCTACTAGCTATCTAATATAACCAAACAATATTAAATATTATACCTTAAATTTTAACGCAGTAAACAATAGGTAACGAACTGCGTTATGCGCAGCATAATAAACAGCGAAAAATTTTTTTAGTTTGTTTCCATAAGGAACGGCGACATTTTTAGCTTTACGAGTATATACGACAGACTCAATCTCTTCCTTTGGTGTGCCAGTTGGAACGTCTTCCAAAATGTCCACCGAGATGGACTCTTTTTCAATTACTTCGGTCGTAAAGGTTATCTTAATGTTAGGCATTGATATACATCTTCTAGCAGGCGGACTGGAGACATCGGACTTTGCCACGTCCGGTTCCGACGGGCTTTTGATGTTGTCATCCGCAACCTGTTCTAACGCCGATGAGGGATGAGATAGTTTGATCTTATCTACTACGGCTGGGGCCATCATAGCTGCGTTAGGTTAGTAATTGAAAAAAATAAAGAATATATAGCAATGAAAATATTTCAAATATTTTGGAAAGAAATACAACAACTCGAGACGACATTTCTGAAGAACTAACTGCTGATGATATGGCATCTATGAAGTTTACCCCAATGACTTCTTGTGACGTTGATCGAAGTTTTTCAGTATACTAGTATACAAAACGACACTCACAGATAACCGTAGAAGATTTTTATTTGAAAATATTAAGCAGCATGTTATTGTTTAGTGTAACAAAGATTATAAATTAGGTAAAAAAAAAAAAAAATAAAAATACATTTAAACTCTATAACTAATAATTATTAATTGACATTAAACATTTTTCAGACTAAAAAAAAAGATATGCGAGAAGACAAAAAAAATTTTTTTATTGAATATATTTAAATATTTTTTTGATAAGATAAATTTTTCATAATGATGAATTTTTTATAAGTTTTAAGTTTTAATAATATTATACATACACAAAACTGTTCAAAATTTTGTTTTTATCGAAATTAATAACATTTTTAATGTTTTTAGTGCATTTTATTGATATTAAAGCATTTTTTTAAGGCGTAAGGTCGTATTACTAATAATAATAATAAAAGTAAACTATTTCTGATTTAAATAGTATTGTTGTATTTTAGTTTATGGTCTGTATTGTCCCAAAAAAGCTTTACATTCTGGGCACATATGTTCGATATTTGAGCAAGAGTCCATGTGGAAAGGTATTAAACAGCATCCACAAATACATCTAAAAAAAAATAATATAATTTTACATACATAAAATTAAACACTATTTATTAGTAAAAAAAAAAAATTAATTTTGTAAAAATATTAAATAATTATAAAACAATACATGTTTACAATGTGATCACAATGGTTTTAAGTAACCACTTAATATTTTGACTAGATGACCTTGTGTTGAAATGAGTTGTTGGAAATCTAAGAAATACTTAAGTGCAAATTAACTACAATAATTGATCATTAAATAGAAGTAAAAAATATATTATTTATTTGGCAACCACAAAGAGCTACTATGATACAACATAAGTATATAAGTAAGACCATAGGCGAAACTACGGGTCAGGCCAGTCAGGCTATGGCATGACCTAATACTGGCTGAAAATTTTTATAATGTATATTATATATTTTAATAATTATTTGGGCACATATTTTTTTATATATATTTTATTTGGCCTGACCTAATAAAAATGTTTAGTTTCGCCTATGAGTAAGACTACTATTTATATATATAATATTTATTTATTTCTTATAGTGGCTGCAATGTATCAACTCCAATATTAAGTTTTTAGTCAGTATTCACAACTGTTTATTTTTTTAAATATTTTGTCATCAGTTTTTGCAATTATTTTGTAATTGTTTACTAAATGTGTGTAACCATAGACGTGCACACGATTAAGGCTGATTGGGCTTTAACCCCACCTGAGCTTTTTTTATACGTAGATGGGTAGGTACTTTGAACCTAAGAAAGTAGTAAGGCGGAAATTGATAACAAAATAAATCAAAATCATAGATATTTACAAAAATAAAAATGAACTTATTGCCCATGAGCATGGTAAATTTTTTTTCTTGTGTGACTGTACGGAGGGGGAGGGGTCAGATTGAATTCTGTGAGTCAGGACTCACAAATCTACGCAAGACTATGCGCGTAACTTATAATCAAGTTCTTAAAAAAAACTGTTTGAGTATTCATTTTTTAGTAATGCGTGTTTATGAATTAATTAATATAGATTGTTTTTTTTTATAAAATTTGTGGATTAATATTTAATTATTAAACATTGTTTCTGATTGTTGCGATTAATGAAACTATAATATTGTAGTTGGAAGCTGAGTAGAATATAAAATGCTATTAAGTTTCTATATAGATCAAATAATCTTAGCCCTTAGGATGAAACGTTAAGTATTTGATAAATGATGCAAAAATGTTTGTATTTACTAATTAAATTTTGAATCTCAAAGTTTGATTCTACAGAATATTATGTTTTTTTTTCTTTCAATACATATATTATATATTAATTTTTTTTATTAATTTTTCATTAATTTTTTATTTATAAATGCAAACATCATTAACATAACTATTTTATGGTGCTCATAAATATTACATTGCTAAAATAAAATATGTTTCATAATATAATTATTTAACTTAAATAATTTTTTTATTAATCTTATTTTAAAAACCCGGCAACTAAGGCTATTAGCTGTGGATAGGAACAGTAGATTTTTTGTGCCGGGTTTGTTTTTTAGGGTTGGAACGTCTCTGCGTGTATCTGTTTGGGCCATAGATTCGTCACCAAAAACTGCGTACAAACTTGCAACATTTGCACGTAACGTAACGTAGACGTGTAACAGCAATAGACGTATGGACGTATAAAGGCGTAAAACCCTCGAGTAACAAAAGTTGATGCGCAACGAAGTTACATCGCGTTCCAATAGTTGTCGGAAAATTCGAGTCGCGTCAATAGATGTTGCTAGGTCGAGTTACGAATAGTGCGTCTACGTTACGTTACGCGCAAATGTTACAAGTATGTACGCAGCTTAAGAACCCTGGTGGTCTCACCCATCCCAGATTAGTGATGCCGGCCGATGCTTGACTTCAAAACACATTGTAGTGGCCGAGGCCAACCACCGCGCCACAACAGGTCACTTAAATAACTATTGTAATATACTTTAAAACAAAATGACCATCCAGCCAAAATATTGGGTGTTATCTGAAACCGTGATTACACTGTATAAACGAAAATATTTTCCTTAGACCAAATTATTATAACTTATAACAATGAAAATCAAAAGTGTTGTTTTATTACTTACCCACCCAAACATAACAGTAAACAACTCAACCAAGCAATAGCTTTATGTTTCTTTAAAACAACTGTATGATTTTTTTTGTTGCATGAACTACAGTAAATAAATGTACTTTTAGGACCCATCGGTTTTGGTGTTGCAGCTGGAGGCGATTGAGGCCATAAAAATAAGAATAAATATTAATAAAACATTTATGTCTTCACATAGACACACTGATGCAAATAATATATATATATATAATATATAATATGTCATACTTTATGGGTATTAGTATAATAATTATCATTTTTGTAATATAAAGTAGGCCACTTTATAAAATTTAAACCATTACTATGGAATATTAAGAAAATTAAAAGAGCAATTTTTTACAGCTATAAATAAAATATACAATTAATAGTAAAATAATTCTAATAGTTCTTATTAAATCTTAACCTATATATATATATATATATATATATATATGTATATATATATATTTACCAGGCTTGCTCATCTCCATTTTATTTTATTTTATTTCTAGAATTTTTAAATCAACAAGTTTATGTTTTTGTTCGATTTATATAATAATATATATAAATAGTAAAATAATAATTAAGGAATGATAATTATGGCTATTAGGACAATTAAAAAAATATATGAGAAAGTATTAATTAAAATACTTAATAATAATTAACATGGTAATAACATAATTTGTATACACTTGTAGTATATAGTATATTATAACTAAATATATTCTTCAAGCGCCTTTTTGTCACGCACTGTAGTTAATTAAGATAAATAATTTAACTGAAAAATTAATTATTTTAAAAGAAAACTTAATGTGTAACAAGTACAAAGTACAATATTTATTTTTGCGCATTTATCCCACTACTAAGGTACAAAAGCACAAAATGACTTCACTTTTGGTCTATCGAAAAAATTAAGACGATTTGCGCTTTTGGGTTCCACTGAATTATAACAGGGGAATTATCGATTCCGTCGGCTACTATTTATAATATTTACACACTGATTCCGCCGGACATTGTTTATCCCCCCCCCATTGTATATGTATTTAAAATATATAGCAGTGATTCCTAAACTTTATTAGTTTACGTCACTCTGAAATTAAAAAAATTAATTGCGCCTCTTAAGAATAAATAACAAATTTATAGTAGGTATTTAATTATACAAATATTTGTATTGTTATGATAAAATAAATCAACAATAAATATTATTAAATTTCTGTTTAAAGTATTACAGAATTTTTAACTTTTATGAAAAAAATAACTATTACTTAAATTATTATTAATATTAATATTTAATCTTAATGCGAACAATGTGGTCAAAAGTTGGTTGGATGTATTTTTTATTTTTTTATAGTAACTTTCCGAAAATTTCCGAACTAGGTTTAATAAATTTACAATGGAAGGATAAACGACCGGTGGCCGACGGAATGAATATGCAATTATTATAAGCAGTAGCCAGCCGAATAAATATGTAAATAATATAAAGAGTAGCCGGCGGAGTCGATATACGCCAATATAACAATCTTAGTGATTTAATGGAATACAATTGTTGAAGAAATCAAATTCGGTTTTTTGTATTTCGCAACACTACGCCACTACACTACTCAGCAACGACTATACTTACCTGCTCGTAATACAAAAAAAAACTATCTTAATTCTCTACAAAGATTTCGAACATAAATCGCATACAGTGCTTCCAATCAAAAACCCTTCGTGTTATAACCAAAGCACCTTTTTATGTCTCAAACCAATCCCTACATCATGATCTTGCCATATCTTCTGTCCAAGATGTAGCAAAAACCTCCTATAAGCGATTCAACCTTAATATACAAAACCACGCAAATCCCTTAATAAAAAGCCTTGCGTCAGCAAACATTCCTGGTAATCCACAAAAAAGATTGAAAAGGCGGTGGGGCCGCCGTGCCAGGTCCTGCTAACTTAAAAAAAAATAAAAAATAATGTTTATATATATAACCTAATTTCATTCTAACTGTATATACTTGTATATTGTAAAAATTACTTAATTAATTAACTGTCAAAGTGCCTTCAATGGAAGGTTTCTTTATTCTGTTATTCTAGCCATAAAAAAATCTTAACATCACTAACACTTATTGGTTCTAAATGTAACAGATTGTGGAAATAAACATTTTAAGTTAAAAAAAAAAAAAATTCTAGTTTTAGCCCCTTCATTATAAGCTATTGCGTAATAACAATCTATAAAATATTAATAAATAATATCATTATACTTGAACCGAGTGAAATATAACCATCAATGACATTAACAAAACAATAATTATGAGATTTTAATTTTTAAATTATACTCACGTTGGACTTGAAACTGAGAAACAGGCATAGTAATTTCACTCATGTTTTCCTATCCAAAACGAATAAATCTCGATCGTATTGAATAATCACTGCTGATAAAAATAGACTTTAGTGAACCCGTATTATTCAGTTCAATAAATATTTAAAAAGAAACAAAATATTAAAATCAAAATTTATAGTGCGTTCTGTAAACAAAACGCGACCGTCGTGAGCAACAGAGCAATAATTAGTAATGTCGCAATGAGTACGGACTACGGAGTAGTGACTAGTGACACCTGACTAACGACTAACTGGTCGTCAACCGTCGAAGAGCAGTGTACAGGGTAGGGGGAATGGGACGTTTCGGCGTCGAAAGTTGGGCGCTGGACGTTTCGGCGAAATGTCGATTCGAAGACATCCGTTTCAGCGCGAGACCGTTTCGGCGATACCTACGTCAAGGTACTTTTCGGCGCGTAATAAATTCGACCAAATACTCGTAACAATGAACTTATGTCTATGATAATTATACAAGTTTGTTTCACTGTGCAGAGAGTTATAGAAATAATATTTTGATATCTCTTTATTAGTACGAATATTATTGTTATTATTATTACACGAGAGATTGTTATGAACATAGTCGATAATAATTTATGGTTGATCTGGCTGTAAACCAGTCAGATAATTTTATGATTTTCAGCCTATCACTGGGGTCGATATTTTTTTTTCATATTATTTTTTATTTACGTGCGATTTATATGCGCTGTCGAGGGAACTTCTTAATAGTCACAGTAGTACAGTACATTTATTTATACGTATATATACCTAATATCGATTGATAAATAATATTATACTTTAATTATTATTTTATTTATATTATAATGTATAGGTCATCCTATTTATTAAATCTTGTGTGAATTTAAATTCTTCGTATTTTTTTTTAACCATTATACGGTGCGAGTTGTCGAGCCAACTGCTAGCCAAGAGCTCGCGACAGCGCATACATTGACTATAAATAATTATAACTATTTTGGTTCATTTATTTATTTATTTATTTATTAAATTTATGAATTGAAATAAACATGGTACTTATTTTATTATCAAATACAAATTTTACATTATAATTACAATTTTTTTTACTAATAATTTTCGCTGAAACGGTCTCGCGCCGAGACGTCCTAGGACCTAGATCCTGCAATCGATGTAAACGTCTCACTTAAGGCGGGATCCCAAGGCGCGTGGCTAAATAAAAATAAAAAAATAATAAAACAATAATCATAACGTATTATGTTATATTTTTAATAATTGATTAATTTTAATTTCGTATATTATATTAATACACGAATACATTATTATTATATCTAACCATTATATATTAACAATTAAATTATTTACAATCATCATTGTACATTCATCAATCCAAATCATGATTTTATAATTATTTCATATGTACTTAATGATTATCACAAAATGATGAAAAAAATATTATTATTAATATAATTAATATAAATACAAATATATTAATATAATATAAATAAATATTATTATTTATCATTTTATGATATTCAGTACGTACATACGAAATAATCACGAAATAATAATTAAATTGTTGTATATCGTGTATTGTGTAAGTTAATATATATAACCATTAAACTAATTGCCACGGTTCGTAATATATTATATCTTAATTATTTGATAATTTTTAATTTTGTACCAGTGGCGGTTTTGGTGTAAGGCAAGTGAGGCGGTGCCTCACCTAAAAATTTTAGATAAAGAATAACTGTTGCATTAAAATAATTAGTTTTTATTAAATTACCTTTTTGTTTCTTCTTTCATTTGTATAATTTATTATTAACAGTCAAAATTCTGTCATAGGTAGTAAAATGTCGAAAAAAAATTGTATTTTAATTTAAAAATTATTTTGTAGTATCAGTTAATGCGCGGGAGTACGGCCGTTACATGGGCGCCCATAAGTAATATTTTAGAGAGGTCAAAATAAAAAAATTTTCGAATGTAAGATAATAAAGATTTATTATACACTATACATGCATGTTATATTTTTATCTGTATATATAATATGTTACGGGTAAAGTGGAATATTCGGACAATCAGGGCCGGCTCTAGCTTTTTCAGCGACCAGTGCAAAAATTATGTCGGTGCCCTTCACACTCTTTTTAAACATTAAACAGGAAAAATTAAGGAAATTAGTCAAATTCAAAAAAATATACTTTCTTAGTTTTGTTATTATTGTATAGTAATTATCAATATAAAATATAATTTATTATTAGTAAAATACTTTGTTACAGAGGTACTAAATATAAAAAAAATCTAATGTAAGTTTACTTTTCTTGCTTTTTTATCTGCAAATACTTTAATTAGTTCCGAGAAGTCCAAATTTTGAGCAAAAGCATTTTCAATAATCAGTGTAGCTAGGGATGTCAATGTGGCTTGTGCAATATTTGACCTAAGGTAAGTTTTTGTTAAGTTTGGAGAAACTTCTTTCTCCACTTGCGACTGTGACCGGTATGGTAAACAAAATTCTTAATGAAATCCATATTAAGGGGTATAAATCCTCTAATTGATTTTTTTAAATTAGTTAAGTACATCGAGGGGTGAATTGCAATCGTTGATTTTGGTGAAGTGTTGTATGCTAATTAATTCGTCGCAAAGAAAAACTGCTTCAATTTCTAACCGATCAATCAAAGCTATTTGGAGATCAGCGCAATATTTTAGTAATTCATCCTTTTCTAAGCTAGAATTTTACTGAAATTATAAAGAAATTTTTCTAAAATTTTCTAATTTTAACGCCTCTCGCGCGTGCCCCTGATTTTGACGCCCCTGTATCGTCACACACGTCGATCGTATCTAAAGCCGGCCCTGCGGACAATGTATACAATGTCCAAGGTATATTGAGAAATGTAAATTGTGAAGTATTTATACAAAATAATCTGCATAATATATTATGTTTTTATTGCAAATTATTAATATTACATTATTATACATAATTAATAATCATCAAATGATAAATTAGCTTAAATTATACATTTAAAATATTGTGAAGTACATTTATTCTAACAATTACATAATTAATAATTAATTAATTTTTATATTATTATTATTTTTATTTAATCTAATTTATTTCACTAAATGTTTTTTTTATAAAATAATTGCTAAACACAGCAATATTTATTAAAATTGTTCTATTTTTTTTTTTTTGAATCATCTATACTAATAATATTGCCCAGATATTGTATTAAAAATATTTTTAAAAAAAATCATTTATTAAAGGTAATGTATAGTCATTATCACCACCACGGTTCGAAATATATTATATCTTTGATACTTGATCGTTTTAAATTTTGTATATTATATTAATACTCATATATATACGACCATTATTAACAATGACATTATATTTACATACTACAGTCATCATACGACATCCATTAAGTAGATGCATATGAAAAAAATCCAGCGCGTAACAATACACAGATATAGGTATGCGTGGTGGTGATAGTGACTTTTTCAATTATATTTTTTCTTATAAAACGTCCTAAACTGAGCACAATTTATTAATTATCAAAATCGATTGAATACGGCTCACAGGTAAAAATGTAGACGTAAATAATGTCACAAATCAACAATCTAATAATCAAATGTTTGATAATAAAATTAATACGAATAAAGCTTCGTTTTATAAAACTAATCAAAAAAACTTTTAAATCGAGAGAGTGCGGTTAGGCTCCCTCTGTGCCAACAAAAAAAGTTCTACCGAAACACAAAATTGTAATATAGCATTGTTAGATTCAATAATTGGAAAAAAATTTAAAAATGATGTGATCTCGTTTCCGACACAAAAATTTAAAAAATACATAAAACAAAACAAAAAGCAAAATAAAATTGACATAGACGATTATAATATAAGTAATTTATAAAATGAAAATAAAATATCAACATCTAGCAACTATAATAGTATTCAATATGATTTATGAGTATTAAAAAATAATAGATGAAAAACGAAAAACTAATGACAATACAATAAATAAGTATATTACGACATGTAATCCGGCTGCATTTGAACCAGGTCTAAGACTTGAGGTAATATGCAATATTAATAATAAACAATATAATTTTGTAATAGACACTGGGGCTACCATGTGTATAATTGATGTTGATAACTTACCTTTGGAAATCAAGCCAAAACCAATGGATAGTGTAAAATTAATAGCAGCAAACGGTTCGATATTAAAACTGCTTGGTTAATACAATGAGTTATTGTAATTCTTCGAACGAAGTAGATCAGGTTGCAGATTTAGGAGAACCAATTTTACCATGGGCAAATTTTCAAAAATATTTTAAAGTATTAAGAGTCATTGAGGATAATTTTTTTTATAAAAAGTTGGAAGTTAAGTGCTTAATTTGTGTCGGTACAAAGTGTTAGGTGGATTCACGTTCCAACTGTAATTTAAAAAAACATTTAAGCGTAAGCACTATCTGTCTTGTGTGTATTAAATTAATTTTAAATACCACACAAATACACAATTTAGTTCTTACTTACAAAAATATAAATTATTTGTTAAGAGTTAAAGATTATATTATTTAATTGTATTCAGACAAAACATCCAAATCTATTAAAAACAATTGATAATGTAGCAAACAAAAACATTTCAAAAAGATCTAATGATGGATCATTGAAGAATAATGCTTGTAATTCTTTAAAGCAATCAGATAAAAATAACGAGACAAAACAACCAGTTTTAGAAGATTGTTTGAAGAACAAAAAGTTTACTAGTCAAAGTAAGAATATGAATTGTTTATTTTTTTTTTTTTATCCTATTAAATAGTTATTAGTTATTGCACTTTCAAGTTAGGTCATTAAAACAAAAGTACAGTTATTGATTTACAACGTGCATGATATGTTGAGATATTTTAGTGTTATGATTTAATTACCTACCCACTTTTAATTCTGATTTATTATATTGGAGCTTTAGCAAATTTTTATTTTAATATATACCTATACAATATTATTCTTTATACATTTAAACAGAAATTTGACAAACATAAACATACAAATATATTTTACTATCAAGTGAAAAATAATAATTTTTAATTTTTAACTATTAATTACTTATAATTAATTAATACTTACAAATTATTTATCATAGTACTTTATAATTTTAATTTCAGGTACCTACTTTAGATCAACTACTGCAACAATTTATTGTGAGTGCTAATGTACCATTTAGAATTATTGAAAATCCAGTTTTAAAGGAAATAATTTCTGAAGGTTTTCCAAACAAAAAAATTATTTCTCGGCTTACATTATTGAAAAAAATTGAGTGATTTTCAAGAATTATCCTTACAAATGAAATTTGAGATGTCCAAATGTCCCCATATTGCTATGGTTGCATACGGTTGGTCGATTTTTAAAAAGTAAAATTGTTTTGTTTAATTTAATTTAACAAGTTACATGCCTATCTATTATTATACCAATTTAATATTATATTTTGTTAGATCATACATTGGAATAACTGTCATGTGGATTAATGAACATTTTTCAAGAAGTACTCGTATTTTAGCATTGAATTGACTAGAAGGTTCACATACGTTTGATATATTAGCCAAAGCTATGGATGCAGTATACATTCAGTTTGAGATTTCAGGTAAATTATCTTATTGTACTACTGACAATGGTTCTAATTTTGTAAAATTTTTTAAGTGAGTAATTAATTATTAATTTGTAATTATTGCTCATAACATTTGTTTCTAACAAAATCCATTTAGTTAACCCTGTTTTAACCACTATAGTTTTTTTTATTGTTTAGAATATCTGGTCATATATTTGGTAATGAAAATGCTGAAAGTTTTATTAGATTACCAGTGAACGATTCAATAAATGAAGATTTAGAAGAAATTGATGTAATAAACTTGAACATTCTAAATGATGAAGACAATGATTTTGATTTGCAATATACTTTACTTAAACACCATCGATGATGTACACATACAATTAATTTAATTGCAACAGTGGTAATTAAAAATGTTTTTAAGTAGTTAACCTGAAATATTTAAATTATAAAATATAGAATTTGTTATTTATAATTTTGCTAAATAAAATACAAAATATTTTTATAGAAAAGATTGGGTTTTGAATATAATAATAATGAATATTTATTTAGCAGTCTTAAAATACTCTTTAGATATAAAATACATATTTAAATAAGTACATTTTTTTTTTTTTTTTTTTGTCAGTTTAAACTTTAAATAGTTTAAATGATAAAAATATAACAAAATATTCTCCGATATGAGTAAAGTTATGCTTGACATTAAATATTATCTATTTAAATTCCAGTCTTAAATATCATTAAATTATGTTTGTTTAATTTTTTTTTATTATATATTACAGATTTGTACAAATAAAATAATTTATTTGTGTAACTTATTTCCAGGACTCTAAAAAAACTTTGTCTAATCCTGCTTTTAAAAAACTATCTAGAAACACTTGCCAGATCTATCACTTTGTGGAATAAACAAGGTCGCTTAACTAAATCAGCTGATTTAGTTAAACAAAATCTTGGCGTTTATTTAATCACGCCCAACGAAACACGTTGAAATTCATTGTATGATGCGGTGATGTTGATTAATAAATTAATAAAAAATAATGAACCCAAATTTAGAATTGTAATGAATGAATTGGGTAATGCTAGGTAATTTATAAATTCTAACAATATAATATTAATTTATTAATATTTAATTATTTATGTTTTTTATAAATAATTTTTTCAGATTTAATAGAACTAATATTGATTTTATGTGTCAATATCAAACAATAATGGGGCCAGTTTTAATAAGTTTGGATTTACTTCAAGGTGATACTAACATATATTTTGAACATCTCTTACCTACTATTGAAGAATTAATTTATAAATATAAATTAATGACAAATGATCAAACAATTTATAATTGTATGAAACCCTTATTGACTGCCATACTTATAATGGTATATAATAACATTAATAAATACTATTAAGAGGATTGCAAACGTACATTTCTAAGGAGTTTAGTATAGGCAATAATATAAAGGGCGCGTGCAAGCTTACAAGTGTGTGCGTAGTAATTAATCATTAGTGTTAGTGACACCATCTCACTGGTGGGGAACGGTGAGGGCGGAGATTCTGAGAACACATTATTTTATTATGTGGGCTATTAGCAAAAATAACATACCTGTTGTTGTCACCATAGACATATAATCTATTATATGTCTATGGTTGTCACAGATATACACTAATACTAGATAGCAGTCTTCTTGTTATCAGTGAAACACGCCGCCATATGCAAAGAATACTCTCGGTAAACAAACGTTATCACTTAGTAAACAACAACAATAATATTATGATATTCTGTTCAGTCGTTCAGTATTCTAGTTGAATAATAAATTACTTATTATTGGTAAATAGTAAATTAAATTATAATTTATAGCTATTATACATTTTTTTTACAACTTCATAATGCCTACTTGTTGCGTTGTTCCAAATTGCAAATCTCGAGGAAGTACTGATAGCGATTTCCACTTTTTTACGTATGTACAATTCAAAATTTTTTATGTTTTGAAACTAGAGTAGATATCTAAATACAATTTAAATATTATATCTAGGTTTCCAATTAATGATGGAATTCGTTTGGAAAAATGGATGTTGGCTATAAATCGTCAAGGATTTATACCAAAGAAGTCGAGCCGAATATGTAACATCCATTTTTTAAAAACAGATTTTGTTAATAGTCCAGGAGGCAGTTACAAGTTGAAACTTAAGCCCAATAGTGTGCCATCAGTTTTTCCTGGCAGACCTGTAGCATCAAGTAAATCATTAATCATTATCAACATTTAATAACATGTTTTATGTATATTTAGTTAATTTTAAAAAATTGTATACTATCTACAGCTTCAATATCCAGTGAATCACCTATGCATCAGTCAGATGTCTTAATTACAACACCAACAAGAAAACGACTATTATTATCGTCAAGTGATGATGATAATAAAGACAAGTCATGGGTTTGGTCATGGACAGAAACTAAGATGCCAAAAGCAACAAGTTCCCCTGTACTAATTACTCCATCAAAAAAAATGCGTTCAGAAATTAGTTTCCCTGTGTCACCAAAAATTCCAACTAGTACTCCAACTAAGTACAAAAAACAAATTCGGCTTTTAAAACAAAAATTAAGAAGACGAGAAGCCACAATAAAGAATATGAAAGGGCTCTTAGATAATTTAAAAAACATAGGTATAAAAAAAAAAATGTTTTCTTAAAATAACTACTTAATTTTTAAAGTACATGAGTAATGACTTGTGATAAAATGATTTAATAATGTTGTTCTTTATAACTATACCCAACCAAAAGAGAACATGTAAAATCATAAAATGTATTTTTTATAAGTGTATTCTATAGAATAACTAATTAAAAAATAATGTAACAGCATTTCTCATCATCAGACTTATTAAACCCTGTGAGTAAACGCCAAAAATTAACAAAAACTATTCTTTTTTATAATCAATAATTATATGAACACTTACTTTACGTTTTTTTGCTAAGTGTACAAATTCGTCGTTTTTTTAAATAATAATAATGTCATGTAACTACCTTTTTTTATACACAACTAAGTTTGTTTAATAATATATTTATAATAATGTTGTATGTGCCTACCTACTTATATTTGTATTACCTACTGTTTACTAATTGTTATTTTTGTTAATAATATAAGTAATTATAATAAGGTAGTATCTGTAATTTATATCCTAGTATTTTTGACAATGTTCCCTTATTTCATATTTCATAATTCATAAAACATTACAATTTAGTTATATCCCAAATTTACGTAGATTAGTATAAATACATACTGTATAGGTTAATTAACAGTTTTGTCTAATACTATAAAACAGAGAACTGAAAAAGTGAGAAATAATAAAATATAGGTAAGTACTAAGTAATACAATGATATAAATAAATGTCTATAATAAAATAATATGTATTATACTGATAAAAGTCTAATATTGATAACGTTTATTTACCGAGTTGTATTCTTTGCATATGGCGTCGGCCGTCGGTTTCAATTATTTTGCGGCGGTGTATACGAAGACGGCTATCTAGTATTAGTATATATCTGTGGTTGTTGTACACAATGTACACAATGTTTGCTTTCATGTAAGTACATGAAATAAAATATTTACCTTTAAACGAATAGTTGATGCGTTTACCCCCAACATATTTTGCAACTATACTATTGTAACCTTCAACATAATTGTTATTTACATGATGTATCAAACTATTAGCATGATATGCCACTAAATTTACAGCTGATATCAAATCATTCCATACACCACAATTTTGTAATTCGAAAACTAAATCAATCTCATTAGATTTACTACCCGTACAAAAATACCTAGATACAAATTAAAATTGCAATATATGATACAAAATATCTATTAATTATTATAGTATTATACCCGTCGCATTTGTCATGAGATCCAAATTCAAGAAAAGGTCCATTCAATGTATCAGTCTTCAATTGTTTGACTTTTTCATCGTGTGGTATATTCATCTGTTTTTTATACATTATCGCCTCTGAAACAGCAAAACTATGCAAAATACATATAAGGTACAATATATAGATATATCATAAATATTATTGTCTATTTTACAAATTAGTAAAGCATATATATTTCGTGTTATAATGTTATAAATGTTATAATGTATATTCAAATATAAAATATAGGTATCAAAATTATTTACTTACCGTAATCTCAATAAGTTTTCTTTTAATTTCGTTCTGATAAAGCCGGGTACAATATTTCCAGATGAACTTTTCCTTTTAGTAGAAAAATCCCTAAGACGAATCGATTAATTTCGCAAAATGTGGTTCGTGCATTCAATTTTCTCTACTAAAAGATCAGCTCCGTATGGTTTTATCATTCTTAATTTTTTAATAACGCTGCTGTCGCCGTCTTCTAATTCTCTTAAAAATCTCGATGTACAGCAAAATTATATTTACGAATATATACGAAAAAAAATTATGATGAAACAATAAACATATCATTACTACATACAATTATTATTCTCATTACTCATAACAAACTCGTATCATTAAAATATATTATAATTATCGTGAATTTTAGAACGATACAGTATAATTAAAATAAAAAATAAAAATTCAAACGGGTGCTCAACTCACTTTGGTCATATTAATACAAGATTAGCGGTGTGTTAAGAATAAATTAAAACAGCAACACTAAAATTATTCCAAAAAAGCTGGGCAAATTTGCACTTCCTGATATTTCTTCAAACATTTTTTTTACGCATGTATACATTTCACTGACCTCTCTGTAGAATTTTTTGTGTAATCGTATAAAATAAATATTCTCTTTGTTTAAGAATTCACTATTTTTTTTGAGTACAGTTACCTAAAAGTTATACTATGTAATATGTATCATTTAAACAGAGAATACTAATATTATGTATTATATCAATGAAGATTGTATATCTCAAAAAGAAGGAAGATGAAAAAAAAACGTATTTTCTATACGTCTAGAAAATAAATAAAAAAAAAACGATCATATTATAATGTGTAATATTTAATGCATTAACGCTTTTTACGTGCCTACCTACACCTTAAGCTGTAGAATTTTATTTAATTTTAAGTTAATTTGATCAAAATGTTTTTTAATCTATAACAGAGGTGGCCAGCAAGAATATACTTACGAGTTACGAGCCACCCAATATATTAATAAATATAGAAGACCCAAAATAAAAAAATTCATATTACTGTATGTATATGATTATCGTAAAAAAAGATAATTATATATCAATTGTAATAAAATATATAAAATGCGAAAAATATATCTATATGATAATAATTAAAAATAAAAATAAATACATATTTAAATATTATATCAAAAACACCTTTTTTTGTAAATTTTTTCTATAAATTGAAATTTAATAAAATATTATACTTCTTCAAAGTTCAAATACATAAATTCATAAATTCATATTGAAATTAATTTTTTGTATTAAGTTTGTATCTTACGATAAAATGCGAGCCATATAAGTTTATGACAAGAGCTGCAGTTTAATCGCCCCTAATATATAATAATTTATTGTCTAATAATGATAAAAAGTAAATTTTTAAGTAACAGGTTATCGGTGTATATTATTATAATTTTTATTTTAAAATGTACGTAGAAAATAAACATTTGCAAGCTGTTTGATGTTTATATGCATTTTTTTAATCCAAAGTTATAGTTAATTTGATTTTGATCGAATTAAATAATTAAGGCTCATTAACCTAATGTGAATTAAAAAGGTGTTTATTTACCTAACTCCAAAACTAACTTAATTTCCATTAACGACTGCATATATATATATATATATATAGAACTTTAAAATTAATTTCATAAAGGCGTTAAAACAGTTTGAAATCCGTGAATACACAGGCTTTTTTATATATTAAAAATTTGAATTATTTTATTTACCGGTGAAAATCCAAATATTCATAGATCTAAAACCGTTTTAACGCTAACATAATTATGCCTAATAATAATATATGCACAATTTTATGTAAGTAATAACGATTAGTTAAGTATCTATTTATCTATTAATGATGTACGTATATTATTAATTTATAAAAAGAATACATGGATATTTTTGAACCCGTGTCATTAATCCATGAAAATCTTGTTCATGAAATAAAATAATAATGATCAAAATCATTGTAAAAGCTCAGAATATATGCATTCCTTGACTCACTAAAAATCTTAAACGTAAACAAATAAATATTAAATATTTTGCGAAAAAAAAGAATCGAGTGATAGACAAAAGCTATATTTATCCGACGGCAAGATAACCTGCAACAAAAATATTAATCTCACGCTCGGAATTGTGGAGAAAACCCAAACTGAGAACAGTTTTGGAATTTCATATTTATAACACCCCCAATACATCAGGACAATTTTTAACGTCCACGTTGACTATATTTATCAACGGCCGTATTATATTCTTTTTTTAAACATTTCATTATTTAAGTATTAGAATTTTAATGTACATTTTTTCAATAGTCAGTCAATACTCAACTATTAACTTTATTATTCACTAAACAGTATTTTTTTGTATGCTTTTTAAATATTTAAAAAAAAAAAATGTTTCATCAGAGCTAATTTAATATATAAACTATAATAATATTTAGTATATTGTGATCAAGCACTATACTTGATTTGCAGCAGAGTATTTGTTAGGATAGTCAGAGAAAGTAAGGTAACGCATATAAAAATACAACTCTCTGAACACTTGAGTCCAAATTTTAATCGATATTTTATATTTTATTTTCTGTTGTCTGTTCTTTGATTATTTATGGACTATTTTTGCCTAGTTGGCGATATTTAATTAAACAAATAAATAATTTAAAACATATTGTTGCTATTGTCAACCATATAGTATTGAGGTGTAAAATGCTTGTGAAATAACTGTTTGCATTTAATATCGTTTCAGAAAACACACCGTACGGTTGTTCTAACTTTTTAAATCTACATATTATTTTATTCACATTTTAATACGATGAACGATAGTATGAGAAACAAAATAATGATTACTGCGACTTCATCTAACACTATTTCGGCAGAAAAATTCGGCAGTTTACCAATTACAGTTTTGGAAAGCCAAGTACTCCCGAAAGAAAGAACATATAGTAAGTCGATGCCAAATATTAGTATTTTGACAACTGGCCGTGATGGTGTTAAAGTTAAACCCGTCAAAGTCCCAGTGCAACAGCCACCAATAGCACCAACTTATTGTAATCAACTGATTAAATTGGAAAATTGCTCCGGGCCGCAGTTTAGGATATTGATGGCCATAGTAAATGCCAGATTGATGGCCCCACCCGAAGAAGTCCAGATCCCGTCCCCTGATTCCTCGTCGCAGATTTCGGATGACAACACTGAAGACCATTCCGAATTTACCCGTTCACCCGCAAGAGGGTGTTTATCAATGCCAAATATTTTATTAAACTTGCCGCCTACAGATATTATAGGAATAGAGGACATCCCTATGCCAATTTCACCACACATTTCTGATATCGAACCTAGTACAGAAGTTCCGCCTGTTAGCAAACGTAAAAGAAAACGCCGTTCCTTATGGAAAAGAACGAAAAAGCTTTTCCTTCGGTTAATATGTTGCGCATAATGCAGTTTGTTATTGTTTACTAATAGTAGGATATTTTGGTGTGTTCTGACACCTGAGCCCTCAGCCGCCCCGCCACCCCCCCCCCCCCATTCATCCACACCATCGGCCGCCGCCGCCCACGGATAATAGATATACGGTCGAAGCCACACCCCCCCCGCCCCCTCACAACGAC
>NW_020271392.1:0-6984 GCF_002803265.2 Melanaphis sacchari | reverse complement strand
TCTATGTTTCTTTTTGTAGCAATAAAAATAACTAGAATTTAGTAATTTATATAAAGGTATATGTAGGTACAATATATTTATTTATGCTTGGTTTTTGCAACTTTGTAAAGTTACAAAATCTAAACACCCATAAGCGTGCGCAAACATTATCGGCTGGAGTAATTCTGATTTTTGTGCGACACTGAAAGTACCTATTACCAGGTTACAATTGTAACTTTTGCTTAGTTAATCATTAAAATTTAGCGAAATAGCGAGTACTTATATATAATACAGCAAAATTCCCATGCTATATACTCATTGAACTATTTAAGCATTGAATGCCTATGAATAGGCGAAGTAAACTATTGATTTAATTATTTTAACAATTCACGGAAAGTATTGTCATAAAATTATTCTTAATCAAAAAATAAAACTAAAAAATAGAGGTTGTTATTAAAAAAAAAAAACTTGAATCTAACGAATTACTAACATAATTATTAAAACAGAATAATAAATACTTCGACAATTTTTTGATTACTTTATAAAATTAACAAATATAATTCTAATACAATTGGAACAATAAAAACCTATAAAAAATACTACTGCTACACATCTACCAGTTTATTCAAACCAAGTGGTTGTCGATATTTATATCTACGTACTTTACGTTCCTGTGTTCTTTTTACCTAAGCAAAATCGCAAAGTGTGGCTTAAATGACGCGTCAGTAATCTGTATATCGTGGGTGGCGAACGATTGTGAATGTTTTACCTTTTTTATAACACGATTGTGAACGAATGTCGCTTATCAAAAAATTTGATTTTTAGCCGAAAAACGAACGATTGTGAACGTTTTTATAGGCTACGTTGCCAATTTTATAATTTTTTTTTTTTTTTTTAGTATGTTTAATTTTTTTTTTTTTTTAATAAAAACTATTCAATATTAATAATACAATGTTACATTATAGCTACGTTACAAACTAAAATAATATGAATTATTTTAAATGTTGAATAATTAAAATAATTTCGGATTATAAATATTAATAATACTGTTACATAATGTATTAACTGTAAAGATTAAAAATAATAAAAAAATAATAGTTTTTAAAAAGTTTTTCTGGGTTTTTCTTTTTTTATTAAATTTTTTCTTAATTAGGAGTTTCCAGTTTTTTTTTTAAATATAAAATTAGATCCTTGTGGATTTTATAAATTAAAATCATTATAATTTTTTAATGCTGATTCAATTTTAGATTTATATTTTTTGGCCATAAGGTTATGTTAATTGTTTTAATAGCGTAGTAGCAGAAAATCTTTATACCTACTATTTAATTATTTTAAAAATTATTATTTAAAAATTTTTAATTGACTAACACCTAGTCTGGCAACATCGCACGATTAAAGATAAGTTAAAACGTTTGCAATCGTGTTACGGGAAAAGGTCCATTCGCAATCGTATATCAACCGTAATCGTATAAAAAATTAGCCAATCTCGATATTTTTCATACTGCACTCTAAACAAAAATCATAGGATTTCCTAAAACATAATTTTTACACAAAACCTTCAGAGAAATATTAACATTTAACATTCGATACGAAAATTTAGTTTATTTTAATCATTTTGTTATTATTATTTATTGTACAATACGTAAAAATCTTAACGTTGTCTTTGGGTCCATTTCAGCACTTGTGTTTATGTAAATATATTTTATAAACAATGAATTTCAATCATATTATTGTTATGTTAAGTTTATATAGGTATTTAGTTTATGAATCTAAAGTCTTTTTATCTTATACATTACATATAATTGTTCAATTTTATTATAATATTACGTATACAATTTAATGAATAATAAATAATGACGGCTACGGACTATTTATAAGTATATTATAGATTTATAAATTATAAATTATTTTTATTAATAAAAATCTAAATATATTACATTCATAGTAAAGTATTCTTTTATTTTTGAGCCTTTCATAATGACTCATTCCGTTAATAGATTTAAAATATGCTTTGATCTCAAAGTAAGTTAAATAAACAGTAACTACTGTATTATAACCATTGTTTGTTCGGAGATAGATGAATTCAATACCATTTCTTATCTCTATATTTATAGATAATAACAAATTGTGAACTCTTGGCAATATAATAGACAGTTATCTATATAATGTATAAGATATATACATTCCAAATATCATCCATAGTTAGCCAAAAGGTGGTTAATAATGATTTGAAACATCAAATATCGCTACCATGATTAATTATTACATACTTTACATTTAAAAATAAATCTACTATAAAAGCCTGATTGACATTCTTTTATAAAACGTAAGTTCGAAAAATTACATCCAAATGGTTCATGTTTTATGTTAGAAATTGTTTCAAAAATATATTTTATATCTACTATTCGTCTGCCATCAATGCCGTTCACTGTGTATTCTCTATAAATAACGGTAAAATATATCCCTCTTATTTTATTTTTATTATTTATTAATAATGAATAAATTAAAAATTGATAATTACTCAGAATCTAAAGATGATGTGTCATAAGCTACTTGTAAACTGTTTATTATGTTTGTTGGAGAAAGACTATCATCAACTACATTAGTATTTTCAATATTACTGTTTACAATAGGTCTGCAATACAGAAATTAAATTAAGTTTTTGGAAGTACAATATAATGATAGCATTTTAAAATGTTAATTGTAGATCATAAAATATATTTACGAACAATTCAATAACTCTCTGATGCTGTATGTTATTGTTGTTTTGATGTATACCCGAAGATGACAATGACAAAGAATTAGTATTTTCCTACGAAATAAAAATACAATAATAGGATAATAATATATACCTAATAAATTCAAAACTATGTAAATAATGTCAATTTTTGAAGTGAAACACATTTTAAAATTATATATTTTGACTTACCGTGATTTTTAATCGATTTTTTTGCCATTTTTGTATTGATAAAACATTTCCTTTATGTTTTTTTTATTCGAGATAATCTTTTTTTCTTCTTCATTTTACAAATAGTATTATCCATTTTTTTAAATAAAAAATATACTAGGTATTTAAAAATTTTGTTGGATAAGAAAAATTAAACTGAACCAGATTAACTAAAGAAAGCAAAAATTATGCATAAAATAGCGCTGCAAAGCTCAATAAACAATTTTATGACTGAATGCATACGGCAATAAATTGCTAGTTGTACACATTATATTATATTTTAGTATTTACAATTATTATCAATAATATAATTTATATTATAAATTCAATATAATTATCGTGTATACCTACACTAGTCGTCATTATATAATATTATTCATAGAAATGACTATTATAAACCAGCGTTGTAGACAAATTATATATAATAGTATATATTATTATAGTATATGGCCATAGGGGTTCATTATCCATAGAGATTCCTAGAACCAAGTTAGGAGGTGTAGTGGAGAAACGCTTTCGCACGCGGCACGCGCGTACAAGTCATCTGAACGACGTCCCGTGTCTGACTAGAAGATTATGTTTGCTAATTTGTATGTACTTTTTGTCAATCCTAGCGACGAACCTAAAAAAGCGATTAAACTTCTGAAAACTGATTTGAATTAGTTAATATATATACTTGAGATCGATCAGTCCACATTTTAAGTTTTTAAATCTCAATACGAAATAATCATCATTTAAAATGTTGTATATTTTTAAGTATTCAAGCCAAATGTATAGGAGTTGGGAAACGAAATTTGAAAAAGTGGACTGATCGATCTCAAGTAAACATAACACAAAATTCAAATCAGTTTTCAAAAGTATAATCGTATTTCTAGGTCCATCGCTAATCGCTATGATTGACAAAAGATTGGTATATTTTCATTGAAATAACGGATGTTTGCAATCCCCTTAAATAAATTTAATCTTATTTAGCCGAGTACTATAATAATTATAATGATATATATATTTAATTTCTTTTCATCTTTGATGTTTTTGTCTACTTTATTAATAGATATTATTTATTAAATAGTAAGTATCTCTTACTAATGTAAATTGTAAATTATTGATTATATTATTAATTGATTTACTTTTTATGTTTATATTTCAGTCTTACATTAATATGCTTTTGAGCTAAAAAAACTAGCTTCATTGATAATACATTTTATATTTATTTTTTTAGATATAGAAACAAGTATTCGATCGCGGTACAATTGCCGCCTAATATGCTTTGCTGACTCTCTTAACCTAACGCACTAACGCAAGTCGCGTTCGTTTGTCCGCACGTGCCACAGAAAAAAAAACTTCGTCTGACCACGAGGTGTGAATCCAATCATCACCATCGTCTTACAAGTCATCATGCCTTCGAGGGAACAGATTTGCTACTGATTTAGTGTGATATTTATTCATAAAGCTCAATTTATTTTATGAGGCTGAACTCTGTTTTGTTTTATTGGGTAATTTATATTTATTATTATTTTTGTTATTATATATAAAAGTGATTGTTTTTATTGATTTGGCCGCCCGCATATTTAATTAATAAGTAATGTTTTCTATAATATGTCATATGTGTATATATATACACCACAGGTGTTCGGCATTGTATTAATTGATATTTCTGTATATTCTGCTTGGGTAACCCTACCTTCCTCCCGTCCAACAAAAAACATGAGTCGTTCCCGCTAACCGAGATCAACTAGTCAGAGCGGAACAGCGAACAACAAGATTTGTTAATCACTTGATAGATAAATTTTTAATTATTGTTGCCGTCTGCCATCCACTATTTAAAACAGTTTGGATTGAAAATGATATAAAAAAACAATTGGCCTCAGAATATTTAAAAAATGCCTGTTATGAATTTCATAAAAATAATAATAAAAACGATGATGTAGAAGACAGAAAAATTGATGATAATTTATCTAGTTTTTTTTACCTGGTCTTAAAATTCCCAAGAGAAAAAATCAACAGTTAGTGATGAAATTGCTTGATTTTTGGGCACATCTCCAACAAAAACTTTAAAATGTTTGCATAATTTATCACTATCAATGGAGTAAGATTAATTGGGAACTTATATTAGTATTTAGTAATAATATTACAAAAATACTTGCATTTTGTTTTCAGGTATTTGTGAAGTACAACATTCCACTACTTAGTAGTGCATCTGTAGAGTGTTCATTGTTGGTGGTGCGACTTTTTAAAAAAAAAAGAACAAATATGACAGATCAGAATTTCGAGCAAATAATGCTTTTAAAATGTAATAGTCAAATTTTTAAATTAAATAAAATACTAAAATTGAATTGAATTGAACTTTTTTTTTTTTTTTTATTTGAAAATTATTTCAAATACTTTATAATACATAGTATTTGGGTAGTATTTTAAATACTTTATTTTCTAAGTATTTGAGTAATTACTTAAATACATTTTAAAAGTATTCTTTTACAACATTATGCTTGTGCACAGTGATTAAAGTGGGAAAATGTTGAGGGGAGACTAAAGTCACCAAATATTGAGGAGCATTCCCGAGTTTTTTCTAAGTCTATGTCTAACCAATTTTTTTTAAGAAGCTACAGGTATAAACCTGTTATTAAATATTAATAGTATGTAAAATCAAATTTTCTTCTAAAAAAAAATGATATAACATATTATAATGCCTGCTAAATAAAAATAAATTGCAATTCATTGCCTGAAATTTAAGTAAAAAATGTTTTTACATTTTAGTTTTAAACATTAAATTAAAAAAAAAAACAAATAAAATATAATTTATAATAAATATCACTATTCATATTCGTTCAGTTTAATAATTTATTTAAATTATAAAGGTCCTCAATGACTCAATGAAGTATAACATATCAACTTTTAAATATGTAACGATAAAAAATAAAGCTGTTGGTGCAATGTGCAAAATTTTTTTAATATCTTTCAGTATTCTTATCCATGTTCAACTGTTATTATTTTGGTGTTTATGTAATATTTCTAATTGTAATTATACGCGTAAATCGACTAATAACATATTTAGTAAGTATTACGAGTAGTAGGTGCCTAATACTTTGAACATGCTGATGTTATGCGTGATGTATCCGTTTGAAGCTGTACACTTCAAATTTTAGAATGTATTTTTAGTATTGCTTAAAAAATGATGAATCCCAATAATTTACCATACCATGTGTATTTGCATAAAGACCATAAGTAGAAATTGAAACTTGGTTTTCATGCAGCTCCTAGCAATCCAAAAGTGTTTTCAAAAGCTATTAGAGATGAACTTATTAATTTAAAGTTTACATTGTTACATGTTACTTTTAATTTTTGCATTAATTGCATGCAGTTAATTTTTAATTATTACATGTGTTAATATTTTCAGTTTGAATGGTCTGATTATGGGATTTGGTAAAATAAGTTCGAATGAACTTATTCTAGCTAATATCTGACATTGTATCATTGTAGTTGTCGTCATTGATGTATTTATATTCAGACCTCCAGTTGAATCTATAATTGACTATCATTATTATATATAATTGAACTATTGAGTACAAAAATTTGGAAAATGGTTGATCTACGTTTTTGGATTGACTTTTTGGAATCAATCCTTAATTATATAATTTAAATTATTTGGAACTCGATATTAGGATATACCTTAAACAATTAGGAATTCAATTTGTTCTATAAGATTTTATTGGGGTTTGGGAGTTGTCTGAGAGTTTTTGCAAATTATTTGTTAAGTATAGCCATATGTATATTGTCTATAGTCTGGTCTACAGACAAAACGAGCAAATGTAATATGTTATTATAATATAGATACTTATACTGCCTAAACTAATTTTATTTCACTCAGAGCGCGAGTTTAATCAAATATAAATCGTTCACCTTGTAATACGACAACCAAGACAAAAGACAAGTAGCAAATGCTATTTAAATATATAAATAAATAAACAATATGTACGTATCTACTACATTAATATATCTTTTTATCAGTTGACATTTTTTTACGGTGGTTTAATAAAGTATATATAATTTATATCTGGTAT
>NW_020271391.1:28282-45433 GCF_002803265.2 Melanaphis sacchari | reverse complement strand
AGCTTAATCGAAAATTGGGTTTACTTAAATTGAATTTACACATTGCTCATAATTTTACTTTATAGTTTTATAGTTTTACATATCTAACAAAATAAATGATGCGTTTACTTTAAATATTTATATTTATTGGTAATATCTTACTTATTTTGTATAAAAACATTAACCATAAAAATTTTTTTTAAATATTTTAAGAAAAATTGATAGTTTAAATTTAATCATTACAAATTAAATGTGTGATATATATTATATAACATTTTAGCTCATGAAATATTTTTTTAATATACCTACAAACTAAAAACACAAAAAATGGGATAAAAACAAAATTGTACAATAATAAATAATAATTATCAAGTTTACATTATGTATATTATATTTTTATATAATTAGCTTTATTATTTTTATCATTCTATCGTTTTCTTTTTTTACATACGTTGAAGTATAAAATACGAATTACAAATACAACTATGTACAATGATTAATTTTTCATTTGATTTAAATTTAATTTTTATCTTAATTCATGAGTTACTTTTCATGAAAACAACAAAAAAAAAACTGGAGGAAAATTCAATAAATGTTTAAAAGACTAGAATTAATATAATATTATTATGATTGATATTCGTCTTTATGCATTTGCATAAAAATTAAGTTCAAAGTTAAGAAAGAAAATCACTGTTATAATGTGTTCATGAGTATAATATTTTGGAAATTGTTTGTTTTTCTTTCTTTTAAGTTTATATTTTATAAAAATTTGACAAAATTGTATATGCCATATTTCTATTGAATGAAATAATAGAACTACATTTATTGCGGGTCTAAATAAATAAAATAAATAAACTAAATTCTCACATCTATGGCTTGAATTTAAATATCTATATGACAATATTAGAGTATAAGATATTTAAAGTATAAATAACGCTTAACTTTATAAGTACTTATGGTAAACAAATTCTGAATTTATAATTAATAATTTTTTTTGAACAGTTAAGTTAGTCACTTAAAGATAGTGTGCGTGTCATAGATACGCTATTCCTGTCATATGACGTATAATATATAATATATTTTTATATATATTTTGCGATTATCACCTTTGATTAAAGACCAGATGTTTGTACAGCTAACGCCTAAAAAACGTGCAATTAAATAATTAAGATGTGTAAAATTGTGCAAAAACGAAATTTTCATTGTAGGCACTTCAAATTTTATTTTTAATAATATTCACTTTTTATATTATTATTATTATTTATTAGTTGACATTAACTATTTAAGTATTTATTATATTAAAATATAAAATTAAAAAAAAAATTTAATTTAATTTAAATAAAACAATATATTAACTGAAAATAGGTATGCATATTTAACTTAACTTTACAATATTTGATTAAAATTTAAAATCATTTACATTTCCAAGTTTTTTTTTCATAAAATTATGACCAATTTTTGACATTTTAAATTAAATGATATCAAGTAATAAGTATCAATAATAAAATTGTTGTATAAAACACGAGTTGAGTACGGCTGCTGCAGATTGACTGTGTATGTATCGATAATTTATCGTCTATCTTAGTATCTATAATTGTTGTCAAGTCTCGGGACTTAAAGCATTTGCTTATCTTTATAAATTAACTTAAAATGTATATCATATTACAATACGTTCAATTATGAAATTTGAAGGTGCTTTTTTATTAACGATTTTTCAAAAATATGCTTTTTTCCAGTTTTTCTAATTATTTTTGATTTTTTGACCAGTTTTTCTACTTTTATGGTTTTTTACTGTAATTTTGTTTATGCTAGAATAAAAAATAATAAAGTAAAATGTCTCAAAACTTAAGTTTGACTTTTTTATAGTAAAAAGATTTATTTATTTTTTTGATATTTTAATTTAAAAGTTGTCCCAATCATTTTTTTTTTTTTTTTTTTGATATTTTTCATAATCTTTAATTAAATTATTTTTAGCACAGTTACGAATACTGTATAGTACCTACTTTATCATGTAAAAAGAAAGTTTTTTTTATTTAATATTTTTGGTTAAATTTATGTTTTTAAATACTTATTTGAGTGCTTATAATGATGTTTTTAAGTGCTTATTTTAATATGTTAATGAATTTAAGTGCTATAAGTCCTGGTCCTGGTTATTAACTTAATTACGTTGTATTAAATTGATTTATTTATAATTATATTATTAGATATAAAATTCCAATACTTCATATAACAATATATTATTACAGTAATAAAGTATATAGAAAGTAATATATTATAGATTTTATAGTAAAAATATTTTTACTAAAGTATTATTTAGTGTACTTTTATATAAATGACTTGATGTTTTCAAATATGGTGGTGCTAATGTAACGGACCTCCTGAAATACGAGTATACAATTTTGTGCAACATAAAACTTTCTTCAAATTAATCTAAATCTCTTGATTTGGATTTGTAGCTTGTTTTTATAGAATTTAGGACACTCTATAAAAAGATTCAATTGCACGGGAATCCAGTCTTTATTTATAACGTATTAGAATATAAAAGAGTGATAAAAAGCTTAGCCATACAACAATAGACAATTTCATTTATATATTCAATATAATCTTATTGATTAACAATAACAACTATTGCCGAGGTCAATGATCGTGAACTCAAAATTTTTTCTCACAATGACACAATGGCTTTAATATTAACAGAATTATTTCTTCACAAGTGTTAATGGATTTAGATCAGCGTTTCTCAAACTGTGGGTCGTGACCCCCCCAGGGGGGTTGCGAGTCAATTTTTAGAGGATCGCGAGAAGATTTTTTAATTACACAGATTGTTGGATTTTTGGCAATGGTGAGCATCAAAAACAAACACAGAAACAAACTCCAATTATTGCACTTCTTGCGTTTGAAAGTATCTAAAATTGACGTCGATGTTGGTGCTGTTATCAACAATAGCAGGAAACAAGCACATTCATCACATACGCCTAGTATTAATTATTAATTTAGTATTATATTTTTACAATTATTATTATTATTATAAAGTAGTAAATAAGTAATAAAAAAATTTGTTTTTTGAAATTACTTTTTTGATTCTGTAAATGTAAAACTAAGGGGGTCGCGATAGATTTTTGGAAGAAAATTTAGGTCGCGGTCTTAAAAAGATTAAGAACCACTGATTTAGATAATTAGTTATGTATTATTTTAAATCCCATATTTAAAAATATTGTTTAAATACACATTAATATACCAGCACATACTGGAAAGTACACAAATGTTTTTCACGATTTAATTACATTGGCTAAATAGTAAATAGTAATAATTATTAACACTCAACCATACGATAAACGTAAATGGCAATTATGAAATCGACCAACACACAAAATTCAAACTGAATACCAAATATTATAATGTAGATATAAGCGTTGTGACTAATATTAACGTTTTAAAAAAATGTGTGACGAAAATAGTGTATTATAAAGATCGACAATGTATAGTTAAAAATAGTTTATAATTGGTAACTTAATACAATATAATTATTTAGGTTATCTTGTTGAAATCTGTATGGTAAAGTATATTCAATTACACGAGAAAATAATATTTTTTGTATTATTCGTGAATTATAAACAAATCAAAAACACGAGTTTTATACGTACTGTTCCGCCGTTATCGATCCTACGATGATCGGCGGTTGTCGGCAACGACTCACGTGTTATAAATTATAATGTACACAGGAACGGAGTGTGTTACCCAAATATATAATAAATAATATATCCCGTTATGTAAGTTCTAAGCGTATGTAATACCGATAAAATTTGTATTATACAATAAACCAAATAATAATAATAATAATAATAATGTTAATTATAGTAATTGATCTAGTATAGGACGCCCCGGGTTTAATTAGCAATATATATATTAATAATACTATAGTATAAAAAATACAAAAATTGTATACCTATAAAAAATAATAAAGACGACCTGGTTTAGCCAACTTGTCCGCTGATGACACGTAGTCCTCACGCAGGTGAACGGCGGCACGATGTTCCAGCAAACGACGGCAGTCGAGATTGCACACGAAGTGGCCAAAGCACAAAATGGTTGCAGACTTGCTAATAAATCAATTACTTCGGTGACAAATCACGAGATTTTTTGCGACGACACAAAAAGGCACGCAAAATAACGGTGGGCGGACACAGACGTGTCAGGCCCAACCGTTGGAAAAAGACAAAAAGTTGTCGATCAACGGTCTGGCTGGCGGCTTAGCTATCGCCAGACGAACTGTCGCCGGACACGGGGGGGGGGGGGGGGTCTTGCTGGTAGCTTTTATCTCCGCCACACTGTGGTGTCCGAAACAAATATATTTATACACAATATGGCAAATTCGTTTCGAGCTCAAACACGTACACTACATTTGGACACTGTCGTTATCGCAACGACCGCGGCTGCTTATCATTGTCTGCGAGAGCACAACAGAACCGGTCCGTCGGCGGCTGTGGCAAAAGAAAAGGGGCAAAATATTCATGGGCAATATTATTCACAGACACAATACATTTTTCCCGCATAGATCCATTCGTTTCAAACGCACCAAAGTGATAGGCGATAGCTCATGAGCTCACGAGACGTGACGATTCGCAACTTGATAGTTTTAACAGTGGAATACAATTCTAGGTACTATTAAGAGGACGCCACACCCGCATGTATTATATTTAAGGGGCAGATTTCTGTGCAACCATAAATTTTTTCTCTTTTCATTTTTTTGGATTATTGTCAGTTAACTATTTTCTCGAATCATATAATAATTTGAATTTGATGGTGACATTTTTTTTATACATATTTCTGCACATTTTTACAAAATTTAAAATGTATGGCATCTTAAAGTCTAAATTTTTCACTGAAAATTTAAGTAATTAACTACTATAAGTCGTTTAATTTATGAATTTTAAATAAATAATAAAAAGTTTTTTGCATATTTTTATGATTTTTACTTAATATCATATGACACATTTCGATATAGTTAAGTGCTTAAAAATCTGTGCTCTAGTTGTATCTCGTATTATATCTATCTTACATACATACAGCGTGGCAAATTTGCGTTTACCAAAGCACATTTTCTGTTGTTAGCATTAATATTGGAGTTAATTTATCTGTTATCAATACTTAAAGGTAAGAATATTATCTAGGAAACGTCATATGTTTTTATTAATATTTTAATTTTAAACTGAATTGTAACAATGTAAAATATTAAAACTTTAAATGATCATAACTTACTTTATTCCAATATTAAAGTTAACAAATGAAATGTGTTCTGCTGAATGCAAATTTGCATATTGTATGTATGTAAGACGATGATAACATAGCGGGTAAGATGTCCTTTTAAATAATATATGTTACATATTTACATATTTTAAAGCTCATGAAGGAAAGTTGTACAGCTAGGAGTGTTATTATCATTACACAAAATTTAATTGAATTATTAAAAGTTTTAATAAAATAGCTATAGAGGTATAGCATGCTTACTTTCCGTTGCATCAGTAATAAATTCGAAAAGAGTGTTTTAATAAATTGTAATTTGAAAATAATTTATTTATATAAATAATATTAGTTAGAGACGATCTTCTGAATAGGTAAAATTATTTTACCTTACTTGTTGCTTGTTCGTGAACTTGATATATTACCTACTATTAATAATTCCCTAGATTAGTATACAGTATACGTGCTAATTATGTCTTGAATTTAAATATACCAAATTATATGCATACTGTTCATTTAAATACTGTAACTGATACATATTTAATCTATTCCCATATTTTTTTTTTTTATACATATAAATTGAATTATTCTTATAAAATATTATATTCTTTTTAATGTTTATTGTAATTGTAATTATCCGTTTTAATAATAACTTAGATTGAAGCAGATACACCTGTTCCATGCATTGCTAACAATACTTTTTATCATCGTTAACATTAATATTATATGTTTTTTAGAGATACCTAACCTTTTTTGCATCAATACTAAGGAGCAGTCTCTTTCAAGCTAATTAATATAATAAAAGTGAACCTTAACTCAAAGTCTGCAATATAGTATCTATTTTAGATTAAATTAAATTATAATTATTATTCATTTTATACCTAGCTTTAATGTATACAGTAGAAGATAATTAGGATGATAAAACTATAAATTTAAAAAGAAAAAAAATCTATTATAGGTACTTTATTCAATAATAAAAAATAGTATCAGTAGCAATAATTAACATTTTTTAGTGGAATTAAATTTCCAAATATTAAAGTTAACAAAACAAAGTGACATGAAAAAATAGTTTTTCACTGAGCTAAAAAAAATGAATAAAAATAGTACTTTATCATAAAACAATATTTAAAAAAATAATAAAATGAAAAAATATAAATATTATTTAATACAAATTGAATGCCATATGTTTAAAGTAAACAATTACAAAAAAAAAAATAACGATTTATTCAATGCAGTGTTGGCAGTACGATGGAGGTATGACAACTTATGAGCCAACTGACTTGGAACAGGAACCCATATGGTGTCCTAGATAAGAAAAAAAGTTATTAGTGTATAATAAAAAATAGACCAGAAAAATATACTAGTCGATAAAGTGTAATAAATATTTTTTTTAAATTTTACAGTTAGAATCAAAAAGAAGTGTCATTTATAACAGGAAACATGTGCACGACAATGGCAAGTATAAATCTACAGTAGAACCTTGATTATTCTGGGTAATGGTGAAAGGGGTTTAAATGGAAAAATAAAAACCTCAAGCAATAATATTATATACATATGCGTATATTGTCATGTAATAAAGTTATATCAGGAGTAAAATATGAAGTAATTAATCTTTGTTTTTTGTTCTTTGAAAAGATTTTTTTTACTTCATTTCTTATTTTTCTTTAATTCACAACGTCATGAAAATTAAAATTAAAAATATAATATTATGTACTGGTTACTCACCTATTTTTTTTTTTTAAGGTACATACTGAAGATAAAACACAATTAATCGAAAGTCTATTATAAATATATATATATATACACACACACACACAAAAGTAATAAATGTAAAACTGTGACTTACCTACCCCAATTAAATTGAAAGAATAAATTACATAGTTATAACATAAATGGTATAAATTTACAGATATCATAATACAGCAGAAACTCAAGTAACGAACTCTCTGTTATCAGTCATTATTATAAAACAGGCAAATTAAAATTTAAATACATCCTCCACCCATTAATGATAATAGAAAAATATAAAAAATTAAGTGCATTCAAATTTTCAAATATATATACAATGTTTGTGATATTTTTTATGAATTTATAGTTGCTTGAATGGACTAACAAATTTTTTTTATTGTTTTCATAATGAATGTTTGCATTTAAATAAAGCAGTAGCACTGCACCTACAGATAGATTTCTTTATCAAATGTGCATTGTAACTAATAATAATAAAAATGTTATTTGCAAAGTTTTAAATTATACACTGTCAATTTAATCAATATTATCATATTTTATACAATAGCTCAAAAAAATTTAGTAAATTATTCCACAAATAATTCTAATATATCAAATATACATTATAAATATTTATAGTAAATCGCAGATAATTTTAAAATTAAATTGATTTCTCAATCTTTGGTGGTAAAATAATTTTTTGCGTGTTTATTATAACCTTGATATTAGTATGAAGCTATATTATATCGAGTTTTTGAATAATTAATCAATGTAATGGTTCAATAAAACTCGATAGATTAGTTATGGGACACTAAATATTTTTAAAAGAACATAAGTTATCATTATTGATTAATTAAATGTTTGAAGTGATTATTATTATGCTTGTATGTGTCATAGGCATTAGTCAAATCAGGCATTTTATTAAATGCCTAGGCATGTAGTCAAAGAGTTTAATGTTTATGCAATTTCACTATCTGCCTAGACATTTAGTTAAATACCTATTTCATGCCAGGAAAGTAATAAAAAACCATTTTGTATTATTTTAAAAATTTAAATATATTTTCTATCAGTTATTTATTGATATTTTATATATAAAAAAAGGTATGTATTATTTATTGATATGTAAAAAACGTAGAAAATAAAATAATAATAATAATAATAATATAATAACTATGTGAAATAATATGTTTAATTTCGTGTCCACTTTTACTACTGTTTTAAAAATGAAATCATAAAAAATAAATAAAAATGTTATATTATAACTACAAGTTTTTGTTACCTATTATTTGTTGTCACACTACATACGATTTACGTAAACGTAATACACGTATTAAACTAAATTATTGTACAATTCAATCACATGTTCTGTATCTTTTTCCGTAACGTCATATTATGTATGTCGTTATAATCGATAAGATTATAATTAATCCTACGGTACTCAATATAGATAAGGACGATAAGGTACTCATACAACCTAGTACCTACGTTAATTTTCCAAGGTAAAAACCAATGGAACTTTTATTTTTATTTAATAAGAATATAATAGTACTCACTACTCGTACTATTCTGACTATAGGCTATACAATATATTCGTACTATCATTTACGTCTATCACATCTAATTAGTTATTAGTTATTACTTGTATATATTTATGATTTCATTTTTACGAAATAATAATGAACACGAAATTAAACATATTATTTCATATATCTACGTGTTTTTCATATCAATAAATAATACATACCTTTTTTATTTATAAAATAGCAATAAATAACTGAAAGAAAATATATTTAAATTTTTAAAACAATACAAAATGTTTTTTTTATTATTTGCCTGGCATGAAATCGGCATTTAGTTAAACGACTAGGCATTTAACTAAATGTCTAGACAGATAGTGAAATTGCATAAACATTAAATTCTTTGACTATATGCCTAGGTATTTAATAAAAATCCTGATTTTACCATATGCAACCCATCACTAAGATTAATGATCTTATACATTACTAAAGGCAAGCACATTAATAATATATTTAAAAAATTATTTAAATTATAGCCTACCCGGTTTTCCTTTATATCCAAATGAAGATTGAAATCTTAAAATGTTTAAGAGCAATTCAGTCTTCGTCCTCGTACTGCACCTCGTCCTAGCGGTAAAAGTGTACCTCCTAAGGAAGTATTTATAAATGTAAAACAATTATTATTAATATGAGTATTTATGTAACTAAAAAAAAAAAAAGTACAATTAGAACAATTTTTAAACTATAAAGCGACGACAAGAATCACTTAACTAATGTAACACTTCATCAAAATGAACATGAAATTGGAATTAATAGAATTTAAGACAAAAGTTTCATCATTTATATTTTTAATATAATTAATACAGAGCTGTGTACAAAATATTTATTAGCTGCAACCAAAGTTTCAAGTCTTTCTGTAACTTGTTGCACCTTTAAAAAACATAACATATAAATGTGTGTAAGTAGTATGAAATTTCAAAGGAACACTTACTTCTAAAATTGGGTCTTGCCTTAAAGCTGCATCTATATTAATAGAAATTTCAGGTCTTTGTCGATAAAATTTAGTGTTCATTTGCTGAGAAATATTAGCAGCTTTTGGTAGCATCGGACGAGGTTGATGTTGCATAGCTGCACTTAATCTTGGTGTTGGGAATGATTGTATATAATTTATTGGCTGTAATAAGGTTGGTCTTGGTCCATAAAATCTATTGTTTATTGGCTGCAAGGCACCTGTGGTGGGCATTGCATAGCTGCATTTAACCTTGGTGTTGGAAATTATTGTATATAATTTGTTGGCTGTGGCGAGGTTGGCCTTGGTCCATAACAACTCGGATTGATTTCAGTGGCGGCGCGTGAACAATTTCGTAGGGTAGACAACAAGACAACCAAAGATAATATGGTGTTATATAAAATTTATTTAAAAATTAGATCATCATAAAAAAAAGTAAATTACATAAAATAACTATATTTGAATATAATTTAAATCAATTCGCCGATTTTGTTTTGTTGCGAAAAAGAACCAAGACCTTTATTTAAAATAATATCAATAATATCTGACATATTAAGTTTTAAATGTATATCACTTCATTAAGAAAAAATGATAAACATTAAACGTGTGCCATTAACCACAATCGGAATGCAAATGTGCAATTAAATTACTAAAATATTACGTTGAGACATGTCTCGTCCATGCATATAATTTTGGTAATACCCCACTACGTCCCCGTTTACCATGTCATAAGCCCTCGTCATCAATAGTGAGACACAATTCAATATGTCTCGACCGATTTGACGGCGACAACGGAGCGATTACATAATTATTGATAAGATATAAATAAAATTATACTATATATATTTATTATTTAGTCATACTCGTTAGTCGTTACTCACACAGACATTGTAGAGACGAATCAGTGTAAATAACATTTTATTTATAAAATTATGAACAAATAAAATACTTATATAGTAGGTATAGTATCATATAATAAATAACTAATTTTTTTAATTAAATTGTTTTATATTTTTGGGATTTTTGGGTAGACTATGTCTCATTGTCTACCCTAACGCGCCGCCACTGATTGATTTACATATTCCTCTGGGGTGACTATGTGACTATAATCCAATTATTAACAATTGCGGTTGTAAACATTGGTGATGACTGATGACCTTAAGTGTTTTGTTCAATCTGCTTGATAACCACCGTTATAACCAGGGCTCGGAACTTTATGCACTAAAAAACGATGAAATATGTGCATACATATGCAACTTATGAATTTATCTTAAAAATATCACAAACATTTTTTATCATGATTATAAATTGACTTTTGATCTTGAACTCTTCAAAAATAACTTATTTAAACATTAATATTATGTTATTGAATAAAATAAATTTAACAATATTTTTATATTCCAAGTAATATTAATTAGTTAGTTAGAAAGAAAAATAATTTATCATATTAAAAAACTTAATTTGTAATCATAACTTTTTTTTTTATATAGCTTTATCACAGTTTATAGATTTGATTTAAATATATTTATTGTGAATAAAAAAAGTTGAATAGATTTATTTTCAAATAAAAGTGATTTCATAAAAAAAATTTGCAAAATAATGCTAAGTAGTTGACACTAATATCGAATTATTATCCTAAGTATAAAACTTTTTATTTTATAAAAAGAAACATAATTAAAAAAATGCATTGTAACAATACTAATTATATTTTAATTTATTTAAAAGTAATAACTATTATTATTTTATTTAAACATTGAAAATGTCGTCAAACATGGTTTCCGTCATTTCGTCATGGTAAATTCGACGCATGCCATATTCTAAATAATAGTAATAATAATTTTACATATCAGTTATTTAATTCTATGATTATATATATTTTTATTTATAAAATATAAAAATGTAATTCGATTAAAACAATAATAATAATCTAAATAAAACATTCTAAAAAAACACAAAAATAAATTTTATAATAAATTATACATTTAAATATATATGCAACGAAATGACGCTCGATCAAATGTAGCATGCGTCGAAACTACATGAGACAAAATATCATACGCGTCTTATTGTCAAGCGCTCAAATGACTGCGACGAAATGACGTATAACTGTCAAACACAACTACAAGTTAATTATTTTATATATTTTATTTATTGAAAGAGGATTGTTAGGAGTGTTTTATTTTAGCAATAATGTATAATTATTATACCTATCATATTTAATTTTAATATGCGGGTAAAAATTAAAATTTGTAGCTGATTTCGTAATTTTTTTGGTCTATTCAGTGAAATACATAAATTCAATACTATAGAGTATAGGCACTACTTATTAGAGTTTACAAAAAAAAGGGATAAAATCAAACAAAATAAAAATATTATTACATTTACTTCCATTAAGTAGTTCAAAATGTAATAATACATTTATTACAATTATATTGAAATAATAAATAATAATATTGTTCTGTCGTGACAACAAATATTCCGATATTAATAATAATTAATTACATAATAATAATATGTGGTAGGTAGGTGACATTTTAAATTCGTTGTCACGCATGCATCGAATATGCCTGAACGCTGCACCGAGTCTACAACCCTCTGTCGACGAATAAACTGTAATACGAGTATTAACACAATTGAATATTAATATTTTTATATTGGTCTTTGTAAACATTAGTTAAAATGTCTACTGCATAAACACAGGTATACCTATGTTTAATTGATGTTTATTACGTAGTTTCAGCTACGTGCCTACGTACAGTATTGTACTTTTGAAGTTACATTTTAGTTCCATTAAGTAGTTCAAAATGTAATAATACATTTATTATAATTATATTGAAATAATAAATAATAATATCGTTCCGTTTTGATCAGGATACTTAATATGTAAGTTCTTTTAATCCGATAATATGTATTAATTTACTTTAACTCATGTAAAATTAATTGTATTAAAATTAGCACTTATCTTACACCTTTTCCGGTTGTGCCAAATGTAGGTGTAAGGATTTGGAAAAATGACTCAAGTCGCCTTTCGAACTGACTGGACACTTTATTATATTGCGAATAAACAATAATATAATATAATAATTAATAATAATATGAATGTGCCATCGGCGAACGTGTATCAAAGCCGAGTGATCGCCACGGCCGCCGACCGGACCGGTCCTGTTGTGCTCTCGCAGACAACGATAAGCAGCTGCGGTCGTTGCGATAACGACCGTGTCCAAATGTAATATGTACGTGTTTGAGCTCGAAACGAATTTGCCATATTATGTACAAGCTTCGCCCGTGTACAGTTTTTTTGTGTAACCTACTATAACTTTTATTTTATCAGTTTTTATATTAATTACAGGCTTTTAGATAAGTTTATCCTAGGTTTCCCATGTATTGTAACAAATAACAATCAGAAGTCAGCAAAAAATTATTTTATTTTAATATTTTGAAGACAAATTGTAAGATACAATTCTAATCGACGAAATGTTGAAATAAAATATACCCAAAAAATTATAACTTTCTGTAATCGAAAAAAATGTTTTACGTATTATTATAATTATTATTACTATTATTAGTATTATTCTTATTATTATTGTAACATTATTATAATATACATTATGGTGTTATAAAAATCCACCAATATTTATATTGACATATTTTGTTCATCTCAATACCTCTTTATAAACAGTATTTTTGGCACTGCCTACCCCCTTTACTACTCCTGTTGGAAAAGCTTGTGTGCGTCGTCGATTATGGCAAACGTTATACAGTATAATTCGAAATTGACAGGACTGTTGAAAAACTTTGAATTACCGAGAGTTCGAATTGTTGAGTAGTTCAAAATAACGAGAGGGTAAAAAAAATTCGAATTATAGAGAGTTAAGAAAAAAATTTGTTTTTTATTATTGTACATACATATTAGTTATTTCAGTAAATTAGGTGAATTTTATTATTATTATAAAAGATTATTATTTTTTGAAGAAATCTGCAATGGTTTTCTGTTTCATTGAATTTAGTTTCATTTTTTCAAAAATAAAACTACATTCGGCTGACAACAATCGACGAATCGACGAGTTAAATAAAATTACGATTAGAGACGATTAATAAATAAAACGATAAGGTTCTAACGATAATATTCTATAGTTATCGACAATAATAACCTAAATTTATACAAGATTGTATAGTAAATTATTAATAAAAAGATTGTAAGAATACAGATAAAATAATACATTTGGTGAACATAATATTATGTACTTCTAATTTCCGAGCATTGAACGAATGATACATACTTCGAATTATCAAGTGTTGGTGGCCAGTTTTCCCAAAATTTAATTTCGAATTACCTAGTGTACTTAATTGCATTGTTTTTATTCGAATTACCGCGTGATTTTCAAGGGGCCGAGCATTTACTTCGAATAACTGAAGGTTTCGAATTATCGAGAGTCGACTGTAATAGAATCTTAAATGACACACGCCACCGTGTTATTTTAAAATCGAAATTAATAATATATAATGTGTTATCGATAGAGTGTTGAATACCGAGACTAATCTATATATTATTATCTGCTCGTCGTTCGGTTTATTTTCGGTTCGGTATTAAGCTGGTCGGCGGCGGTGACACGGAAAGGGAAATTTGGGCGGCCTCGTCTAGCCACCGCCCGACGAAGGCTACCGTACCGCGAACCTCACCCACCGATAATTAAAAATTAACTATTTTATGCTCTGTTTACCATTTAAAATGCGAATTTCGAAAAATCCTTTCTTAGTGCGGCTATACATAGTAATAAGTGCATTTACTGAAAATTGTATATCCGTAGCTTCAGCAGTTCCGGCGGATTCACACAGGACAAGTCTTTTTATATATGCAGATAAATATATTTGTTTCGGACATCACGGTGTGGCGAAGATAAAAGCTACCAGCAAGACCCCCTCCCCCAACAGTGTCCGGCGATAGCTATGCCGTCGCCCGCCAGCCAGACCGTTGATCGACAACTTTTTGTCTTTTTCCAACGGTTGGGCCCGACACGTCTGTGTCCGCCCACCGTTATTTTGCGTGCCTTTTTGTGTCGTCGCAAAAAATCTCGTGATTTGTCACCTAAGTAATTGATTTATTAGCAAGTCTGCAACCATCTTGTGCTTTGGCCACTTCGTGTGCAATCTCGACTGCCGTCGTTTGCTGGAACATCGTGCCGCCGTTCACCTGCGTGAGGACTACGTGTCATCAGCGGACAAGTTGGCTAAACCAGGTCGTCTTTATTATTTTTTATAGGTATACAATTTTTGTATTTTTTATACTATAGTATTATTAATATATATATTGCTAATTAAACCCGGGGCGTCCTATACTAGATCCATTACTATAATTAACATTATTATTATTATTATTATTATTTGGTTTATTGTATAATACAAATTTTATCGGTATTACATACGCTTAAAACTTACATAACGGGATATATTATTTATTATATATTTGGGTAACACACTCCGTTCCTGTGTACATTATAATTTATAACACGTGAGTCGTTGCCGACAACCGCCGATCATCGTAGGATCGATAACGGCGGAACAGTACGTATAAAACTCGTGTTTTTGATTTGTTTATAATTCACGAATAATACAAAAAAATATTATTTTCTCGTGTAATTGAATATACTTTACCATACAGATTTCAACAAGATAACCTAAATAATTATATTGTATTAAGTTACCAATTATAAACTATTTTTAACTATACATTGTCGATCTTTATAATACACTATTTTCGTCACACATTTTTTAAAACGTTAATATTAGTCACAACGCTTATATCTACATTTAATATTTGGTATTCAGTTTGAATTTTGTGTGTTGGTCGATTTCATAATTGCCATTTACGTTTATCGTATGGTTGAGTGTTAATAATTATTACTATTTACTATTTAGCCAATGTAATTAAATCGTGAAAAACATTTGTGTACTTTTCAGTATGTGCTGGTATATTAATGTGTATTTAAACAATATTTTTAAATATGGGATTTAAAATAATACATAACTAATTATCTAAATCAGTGGTTCTTAATCTTTTTAAGACCGCGACCTAAATTTTCTTCCAAAAATCTATCGCGACCCCCTTAGTTTTACATTTACAGAATCAAAAAAGTAATTTCAAAAAACAAATTTTTTTATTACTTATTTACTACTTTATAATAATAATAATAATTGTAAAAATATATTTATAATAAAAATATAATACTAAATTAATAATTAATACTAGGCGTATGTGATGAATGTGCTTGTTTCCTGCTATTGTTGATAACAGCACCAACATCGACGTCAATTTTAGATACTTTCAAACGCAAGGAGTGCGATAATTGGAGTTTGTTTTTGATGCTTACCATTGCCAAAAATCCAACAATCTGTGTAATTAAAAAAACTTTTTGTGATCCTCTAAAAATTGACTCGCAAGGTCCGTTACATTAGCACCACCATATTTGAAAACATCAAGTCATTTTTATAAAAGTACACTAAATAATACTTTAGTAAAAATATTTTTGCTATAAATTTTTATTATATTACTTTCTATCTACTTTATCACTGTAATATTATATTGTTATATGAAGTATTGGACTTCTATATCTAATAATATAATTATAAATATATCGATATAATACGACGTAATTAAGATAATAGTCAACAACTATAGGTACTACGATAGTCGATCTGCAGCAGCCGTAGTCATCTTGTGTTTTATACAACAATTTTTTAGTTGATACTTATTATTTGATATCATTTAATTTAAAATATCGAAAATTGGTCAATTGGTCATAATTTTATGAAAAAAAAACTTGGAAATGTAAATGATTTTAAATTTTAATCATGTTATAATATAAACTTAAAAGAAAGAAAAACAAACAATTTCCAAAATATTATAACGGTATACTTCGTTCAGTTACGTATTGCTCAGGAGGAGAATTTAAGCGTGTCTTCAATCACATTATAATGTGTGGGGTACAGTGCCCTCTTTGTATGTTAATGAAACCATGAAGAAATCATACCTGCAATTCATGATATATAGGTATTACATAATGTATATTTCCTTGTTTTTCTACTACAATTACGATAAACATCATTGTTTACATATCTAAGATAGCTCTGTCCTGACAACTATAATAGTTTTTACAGTAAAGTAAAGTAATAAACGTTAAACTTACATAACGAAAATGAAACAGTTACTTAAATTTAATTTAAAAGTATACATTTAGGTAAAATGTTAGAATGTTTATGCATAACTACTTTGTTGGGTCTGTAACAACAGTATCAACAACTATTACCAGGTTGATTTTCAGTGCTTCTAAATTGAAGACAAAAATTTATTACTTATTCGTTTAGTGACAACGACAAATGTAAACAGTACACATGGTGTTCCATACATTTTCACAAGCAACCTAAATAAAATTAATTAAAAATTTTAAATAATTTAAACAAACACTTACTTGTAATAGTTTACTTCTGTCTTATAAACATGTGATATTTGGCCTTCTCAACTCCATCTCTACTACACAACAATGGAAGAATTTACAATACAGCTCTAACGCCCAGCGAAACCTCCTGAAAATGATATATATTTTTATAATTATTTTATTTAAATAACTACCGACTTACAAAAATAAAATACATCAGCATAAATTAAAGGTCTGAGTACTTACT
>NW_020271391.1:0-24771 GCF_002803265.2 Melanaphis sacchari | reverse complement strand
ACTCCATGAACACATTATAACAGTGATTTTCTTCTTAACTTTGAACTAATTTTATGACAATGCATAAAGACGAATATCAATCATGATAATATTATATTAATTCTGGTCTTTTAAACATTTATTGAATTTTCCTCCAGTTTTTGTTGTTTCATGAAAAGTAACTCATGAATTAAGTTAAAAATTAAATTTAAATCAAATGAAAATTAATCATTGTACCTAGTTGTATTTGTAATTCGTAATAAAATATAATATACATAATGTAAACTCGATAATTATTATTTATTGTACAATTTTGTTTTATCCCATTTTGTGTTTTAGTTTGTAGGTATATTAAAAATATTTCATGAGCTAAAATGTTATATAATATATATCACACATTTAATTTGTAATGATTAAATTTAAACTATCAATTTTCTTAAATATTTAAAAAAAATTTTTATGGTTAATTTTTATACAAAATAAGTAAGATATTACCAATAAATATAAATATTTAAAGTAAACGCATCATTTATTTTGTTAGATATGTAAAACTATAAACTATAAAGTAAAATTATGAGCAATGTGTAAATTCAATTTAAGTAAACCCAATTTTCGATTAAGCTAGTTTTAAAAACTTGGACCTAGATTTACCACACATAGAAACATATCTTAAAAATAAAACGAATAAATTTAATCATCTATAAATTGTCTGATAGTCTTAATTTTCCAATATTTACTTAATACGCTCGAAGCAAAATATACCGAAAGTTCCTGCCCACCTTCATTACTTATATATTAAATCAATTCTTTAATTTTTAGTGAGGAAAGTTTATACAATAAGGATACTTATACAATTAATAATACGCACGTTTTATTATGGCCGGCAGAATAATGCGGTTGACGACGGCTGACTCGTATGCGAAACTGATCGTACATACACGAGTGACGAAAACACGACCGCGAGCATTCCATGTTTTGTTATTAATATTATCGATGAGAAATTATAAATAACCGTCGTTGAATGTCTGTACCCGCATGCAATCGCCAACGTGCATACTGCGAACATGATATTAGATTGCCATTAGATCTAGCGGACTATGGCGCGACGCGGCCGTAGTGTTGCGGATTAATCAATCCTAATGAACTTAAAAGAAAATCCACAAAATATTATACTATGAAATACTAAATTAATACAATCAAAAATTTTTTTATAAAAATATTACATTATTAATATAAAAAAAAAATTATTTTTTCAATTTCTGAAGTGTATGCTGTGCATACACAGTATACGCACACGCTACGCCACTGAATGAAAGTCACATTTTGGTGCACGTGCCACCCTGGCTACGACACTGTTATTGGGTATCACCTAGTAATAAATTTAAAAATGAAAAAAAAAATTTAGATTTACAATTAAAAAAAAAAAAAAAAATACAGAAAATTTGGATAGGTCTGCATAATTAAATTTATTTCGTGAAATATTTTTTCGACAGCTGTAGTCCGCTTTATAGTTGAATAGGGCACTTGGCGTCCCAGTGGGATCTTTTTCAACTGGTATACAATCATTAATCATACATTAATATTTTATAATTTATAAGCTAAAAGGTATATGTATGTAATGCGCAACAGTCAATAATAATTTCAATGATTTTAATTATTTTTGTAAACTACTATTAAAGTGGACCGTAAAAATACATAATATTTTATAGATTATGTGTTTAAAACTAATATTATTTATTGATAACAGTTTTAAACTTATAACATGAAATGACAAAGGAAAAATAAAAAACCTGAGCTGTCACTGGACGCCTGGCAGATGTGAAACATCAACATTATTTTGTAATAGTAATATGCAGAAAAGAACAGATTGCAATAGGAACTAAATAGGTATGTCATAATGATAAAATAAAATATTACGGTTTTTTTTCAGATAATGATGACTGTTTATTTAATAAACATTTATTTTCATTAAATACAAAAATTTACGAATTTATTTCAAATCGTGACTACTTAATTCGTTTAATCAGTGATTTCGGTAATAGTGACATTCGATGTTGCCTCTGACGACGGTATTACTGTGACAATTGGTCTATGGTAGCTGAAGTATGTTATAAAAGTATTGGACATAACATCATCAAGATATCCAATAAATACAGCATCTATTGTTGTTCCGTATCTGGTGGTAGGTTCTCTTGGATTGAGATATAAATGATATGATAAAATAATAACTATAACAAAAACTAACTAATTATAATAATAATGAATATCATGCTGTTTTTTTATTATGATATAATTGGATTGAGATGGCTTAACGCCGGATCGAGTGGCAGAGAATCGCACAGTCGATTGCGCATGGCGACGCATTGCCTCACCGTACACACTAACTGCATATAGACTGTATATATATGTATATTGTATATATACCATCACATAGCGTGGCGACGCCAGAAATCGGTTTTACGTGCGGCTATAGATGTTTCACATCAATAAAGTTATTATCATCTAGAAAAAAAGTAATATACAGTAGTCACTCGATAATTCGAAATTCAGGGGACCAAGTTAAAAATTCGATTTATAGAGGTTTTCGATTTACCGAGTGTTTGAATAATTGAGGGAAAATAATTAATTCGAATTAAAGAGAAAATTATTGTATGTATGTACATTTTACATTTATTTTGACATCTATTTATTATACAAAATATACATACATACATATATATATTATTATATTTTATAATTATTAATTGATATTTATTTATTTTATTATTATATTTTACATATTAAAGAAATCTGTTTTTTTTTTTTTTTGTGATAAATTGCAGGCCAGTGGCCACAATTTGGTTCATAGCGTTGTCTAACTTATTGATAGCATTGAAAATTGTATCGCATCTTTTTTCGTTCATTTCAGATTACTCAAAAAATTGACGTAATCCTGACAAAAGTTTAGATTAGGTAGGTAAGGTACGATAACGTTTATCAACTACGATAATATTAAACCACCAACGTTATAACTAGGGATGAGAAGTTATAGGAGCTAAAATAGACAAAATATGCAAGGAAAAATTATGATATATGCATAAAAAATTTAAAAATATGGAAAAAATATATTATAATATGCAATTTTTTCCATAAATAAAAACATGTTTAAAATAAATTAATATAAATAATATTCCATTAAATTTGTTTCTAATATAAATAATTTTTAACTGAGTGATAAAATAATTAATATAAAAATAAATATATAGTATAAAAATCAATATAAAAATGATTGGTAAGTGTATTGATTATATATTGATAGACTAATTGAATTAAAATAACGTTAAGACGTCAAACACTCACATATTATTATATTGATATATCTATAAACGATTAGATTATACAACAACGGTTGTCATTAGTCAGACTAATTGAGTAATATACGATTAGATAAGATACTAATCCTAGATTTACTTTTATATACCTACCTACTATTAAATGTTACAATTCTACAATTTTAAAATTTGCTATCTGCATTTTTATTTTATTGATTATTGCAGACTACGAACACATACAATTCTATAAAATAATACATTTTTCATGTCAGTTGTATTAAATTCCACATAATTTTACTAAATATGCATTTTTATGCACAAAAAAAACATGAATATGCAACTTTTAAGAAAACTATCAATATATGCAAAAATATGCAAAATTTAAATACCAAATTTCGATTCATTAGGTTATAAAACAGATTTTTAGCTCACCTAGCTATAAATAGAAGATACAGAAAAAAATATGCAAATCCTATAACTTCTCATCCCTAGTTATAACTTATAAGTTTCATTACGATTATGTCAAATACATTGTACGTTATCTTCATATGTATGTACATTGTACATGCATATGAACTTACATATAATCGCGTTTAAGGAAATTCGAATTATAGAGGTTTATGGAATAAAAATTCAAATTGTAGAGTGTGTCCCACCGTCAGACATTTCGAATTATCGAGGGGACCGGAATACATGCATTTTCTTCTAATTATAGAGGTTTTCTCAGGGGACTTAGCGTTTAGTTCGATTTATGGAGTTTTCGAGTTTATGAAGGTTCGAATTAACGAGCGACGACTGTACATATTGCATGTTACATTATGTAAGACTATAGAAATGAGTTTATTACTGGGGGTAAAACCTATCGTACTTAATAATAAACAATTTTACCGGTTTTTTCAAACGCGAGGTCCGAGGCCTACAATAGGCACTGCTTAATAATAAAATTATCGTTTCATAACAGCGTTCTGTACGCAACATCGGCGGCGGTGACCAACTATGACGAGGTTGCGGCGGGGAAACGGTCCGCCACCTGCTCGACGAGGTACGTTCTTATTCCGCGGTGAAAATGTACAACTACCAGGAACTTATATGAACAGGTGCGTGCCGAACGCGAGCAGACGGGGGCTTCGCGTTTTTAGCCGCCTCGGCCTCGACGCCCTAACCGTCGACCGCGCACGTCATTATCCGTATACTTCCTTCCGAATAATATTGTATTATTATCGGATAGTTCCTTACGAATAATTGTATTGTTATCGGATAGTTCCTTCCGAATAATTGTATTATTATCGGATAGTTTGTCAAGTCGTGCGTTCGCGACACGGACGCGTGGGTGTTGAATCGTCCACGCCGAAATTCGGTCATTTTTTTTTATACAAAACACTCCAGAGACTTGATGCCAGTTCGACATGTAAGTATCGGTTTGATACGACCGTAAATGTGATGAAAGAAACGTCCGAGTCAAAAGCGCGGCTCGCCGCTGAACGTCCGACGTCTCGGCGGGCCCAATCGATCGGGGCTCGCGGAACCGTGGTTGGAACCCAGCGAGGAAAACCATGGCCCGAAAAACGATACGAAGTTATCAGGATTCCATGTCGTGTCACGGAGATGTCGTGATCGAAACGACCCTATGTAAGATGAGTTGCCTACAGTCGTGCTCCCGACCCAAATCATGCACTGCCACTCGAATTCGGGTCTGGTACGAAACATCGACAAGTACAACATTTCGACAAATTACAATGTTGACAGGTACAAAATTTCAAAAAAAAAAAAAAAATTAAATTTTTTAATTTAACGTTGAGATAAAATGAACGGTATTCTTTTATATTTAGTATACAAAGATAAGGATAAAATTTTCTTATGCTACTTTGTGGTCAAATCAAATCATTTCGATCATTTCGACAACGCGCGTGTACGATTACTTATGTACCTCGCAGAGCCTGCCGTATCAACTAATCAATAAGCTACATTTTTATAAGGTAATCATTTTTATAATAATATATAAGTATTTATTAAATAATTATTTTGAAATATATAATTTTATTTTGAGTATTTCATGAATTACAAAAATATGTCAACATTTACAAAACATCGACTTGAAACACTTGCTGTTTAATATTAGTTACTATAAAAAATTAAATCAAATTAAAAAATAATATTTCATTAGGCATAGGTTACGAGAGAACAGCATCCAAAACGTCCTACAAAATTACGGAAACGTTTCAGTTATAGAGTTTTTAAGATGAATTACTTACAATATGGCGTTATAATTTTATTTTATTTCATGTTTCATACATTTTATTTTTATTTATAATTTATACCCAATAATATATTTTATTTTATTTATATAATTCGTATATTTCGTATTTTATACATTATTTGATTTTTATAATTCATAATATCCTATATTTTATTTTATTTATATATCATATAAACATTTTATTTATTTAAATAAATTAAAATAATAATAATTTAATTTAATTTTCTGTCGATATTTTGATTGTCGACGTTTCAACTGACTCCCCTCGAATTCAATCCGAATCTTCGATCGAATGATTTCCTAGTCCTTGGTTAAGCACTGTAATTTATAAGACGACAGAAAATAAAATATTAAAAATTATAATAAAATCACGATGCATTACTTATTTTCAGGACGAAGTAATGAATACAAAATGATAATTGATTGATGTCTAATTTTCCCCGTGGATAATAATGATTTATTAGTGAGTAAATGTTTTATTTGACTTTAAACTTACTTAATTTAAATGCATGTTGTGATAAAATATTTAATAACTTATGTTTTTTTTTAATCTATTACGAAATTACTAGTTTTATACATGATAAAGAATGTTTCATTATTTCGTTTATCTTCCGTAGGCTAAAAAACCACTGGACTATTTTTTATAGAAGTCTAATGAATAGATTCATTGATACTGTTTATTGTTTATGATTCAATTCCTATTGAAGGTTAGATTAAAGGATTTAAATTTTGATTGACTTTAGTTTTAGAAACTACATCATTCAGTATAGAAACACGGTATAAAAAAATTCTTATAACACTTACATTAAAAAAAAAAAAAACATATAATTTCTAAAATGTAATATTAATGAACAAAATTATAAGAAAATTAGGTACTTTCATGTTTTAATTTTTAAAACATATTTCCACTCTGAACATATTATACATGTAAACGCATAGAAACGAATACCAATCTTATGAACGTTATGTTAATTTTAGCTTCTAGGCATTTAAACATTCATTGACTATTCTCCAGTTTTTTATTTTGCGTTTACATAAAAAGTAACACATAAATTAAGAAGAAAATTAAATTTAAATCAAATGAAAAATTAATCACTGTAGTTGTATTTGTAATTCGCATTTTATATTTCAACCTATGTTGAATAAGCTAATTATACATAAATTTAATATACATAATGTACACTTAATAATTATTATTTATTACTGAACAATTTTGTTTTTATCCCATTTTTTTATGTTTTTATAGTTTGTAGGTATGATAAAAAAATATTTTATGTGTCATAAAATGTAATATAATATACACCACACGCTTAATTTATAATGATTAAATTTAATGTAGGTATAGTTTTTTCTTAAAATATTTAAAAAAAACTTTTATGGTTAATGTTTTTATACAAAATATAAATAAGTAAGATATTACTAATAAATATAAATATTAAAATTTAAAGCACCATTTATTTTGTTAGCCATTTTTCTTTGAAACATTATTTGGATTGGTATTTTGTTAAAAAATGCAGAATAAATTACGATCTACGTATGTTTAACATCTCAAGGAAATAGTTTTTAAATAAAACAATAAAATTAAGGTAGACCTTCATATCTCCTCTTGAAGTGAATATATAAAAATATAATATAAATTTATTTTTCCCACGTGCCTTAGAGATGGACAGTACGGGTAGAATATTATTTCTCTTTCTATAGGAAAACTAAAATAAACTTACAATATATTTTAAAGTCTATAATATTTCAGTATACCTATGTTACATTACAATTTCTAATATAATAGTATTAAATACTAATAGTAGTATAAATAACGTAAAATATTGTCAGCTTATTAAAACTGAAAATAATTAATAATTATCATAAGTTATCATAAATTAATATTTTCTACTCTTCAAAATCAAGAAACTAATTTTGTTTTTAAAAGTTATGAATGATAATTAACTATTTTAAGTGAAGTATAGGTATCAATCTTAATTAATAACATTGCAATAATTTTTAAAATTTTTTTTTAACTATGGTAAGATGTCCCTTAAGAGTATAAGAGTTGTTTTAAAAATAATTAAAATCAGAATTGATTATAAGTTTTGAAGATAAATTTACATATCTGTAATAATATATAATAGCGTAAAAAAATAAACAATTTTTAATTACTTGATACTTATGAATAATATAATTGTTTATGTATTTTTAGAGTAAATTTGATTTAAAGTAAATCTAATTTTTGATTAAGCTAAAATTATATAACTTAGACTTAGATTCAATCATACATAGAAACTTATGAATTTATCTTAAAAATATCACAAACTTTTTTTATCATGATTTTAAATTAATTTTTGATCTTGAACTCTTCAAAAATAACTTTTAAACATTAATATTATGTTATTGAATAAAACAAATTTAATAATATTTTTATATTCCAAGTAATATTAATTAGTTAGTTAGAAAGAAAAATAATTTATCATATTAAAAAACTTAATTTGTAATTATAACTTTTTTTTTTTTATAGCTATATCACAGTTTAGTAGTTGACACTAATATCGAATTATTATCCTAAGTATAAAACTTTTTATTTTATAAAAAGAAACATAATTAAGGAATGCATTGTAACAATATTAATTATATTTTAATTTATTTAAAAGTAATAACTAATATTATTTTATTTAAATATTGAAAATGTCGTCAAATACGGTATCCCGTCATTTCGTCATGGTAATTTCGACGCATGCCACATTTGATTACGTGTCATTTCATTGCATATACTTTTATTATATATATTCTAAATAATAGTAATAATAATCTAAATAAAACATTCTAAAAAAAACACAAAAATAAATTTTATAATAAATTATACATTTAAATATATATGCAACGAAATGACGCTCGATCAAATGTAGCATGCGTCGAAACTACATGAGACAAAATATCATACGCGTCTCATTGTCAAGTGCTCAAATGACTGTGACGAAATTACGTATAACTGTCAAACACAACTACAAGTTAATTATATATTTTATTTATTGAAAGAGGATTGTTAGGAGTGTTTTATTTTAGCAATAATGTATAATTATTATACCTATCATATTTAATTTTAATATGCGGGTAAAAATTAAAATTTGTAGCTGATTTCGTAATTTTTTTGGTCTATTCAGTGAAATACATAAATTCAATACTATAGAGTATAGGCACTACTTATTAGAGTTTACAAAAATATGTGATAAAATCAAACAAAATAAAAATATTATTACATTTACTTCCATTAAGTAGTTCAAAATGTAATAATACATTTATTACAATTATATTGAAATAATAAATAATAATATTGTTCTGTCGTGACAACAAATATTCCGATATTAATAATAATTAATTACATAATAATAATATGTTGTAGGTAGGTGACATTTTAAATTCGTTGTCACGCATGCATCGAATATGCCTGAACGCTGCACCGAGTCTACAACCCTCTGTCGACGAATAAACTGTAATACGAGTATTAACACAATTGAATATTAATATTTTTATATTGGTCTTTGTAAACATTAGTTAAAATGTCTACTGCATAAACACAGGTATACCTATGTTTAATTGATGTTTATTACGTAGTTTCAGCTACGTACAGTATTGTACTTTTGAAGTTACTCTATACTATATATATTATTTTGTGTGTACCATTTTATTACTTGTTTTTATTACTTATTGTCCCATGATATTTGACATATTATACTTAGAAATGTGTATTATACACAAACAAATATTCAATTGCGCATTTCTTAGATAATATTTGATTATATTTTATACATAAAAAATTCAATATTATTATTATTATATGATTAAAAGAACATAAAATAAGCAGTACTAGTATGAAACAAAATACATAATAGGCATTATAATTATTTAGGATTCACAGTTATAGTCAAAATGTACATTAGTCATTGTACAACTTATGCGTGGACATAAACCATGTACATTTTTTATGTTTAGTTTTGCAGCGAAATTGTCTATCCTGCCAATAACTCGCCGTCAACTACGAGAGACGTTCCGTTTACCATAGTGGAAAAGTCGCTGAGCATGAATTTCACTGCATTAGCAATATCGTCGGTTTCTAAAAAATAGCAATAACACACAATTTAGTATTATAATATAATATATACTGGGTGTCACCAATGGGTGCATTCCCTTATCCGTCATACACGCTATTTTTTTAATTATTATACCTATTTTAAAAAACCTATTTATTGTACAAATATATGTATAGATTGTAGATTACTTAATAAAAAAAAAAAAAATATATAATATATGATATTTATTTTTATGGGTTTTCATTTCGGCACACTCTTCGAATTCTATTGTACACACACTTGCGAATCTGCTCATTGGGATTCGACTTCGTTATAGGTCCAGATTTTTTGGAATCTGATAACGCGATTTTACCCATTCTGGTCAACACGAAAATTGGATTTACGTTGTTTGTACGGATACCATATTGATCTAGCCCGATTGCCATTGATCTGGTTATTTGATTCACGGTTCCTTTAGATGCGCAGTATGTTTTTGATCAGGTATGGTTTTCTAGAAAGTTAAACATAGATGTTGTAAACTAAATCGTGTAATACAATCAAATAGTTCAGTGATTATATTGTAAGACTTAAGCACCCCTATATCTTAATCTGTCGGAAGGCATGTCTGATCTGTTTTTTTCTTAAAGTTCGGTGGCGCCAAACACATATTTCATGTACATCAATAACCTAACTGCCGTGAAAATTGTACGAGTGTGCATTTTATTAGAGTGAAAAAGATTTCATGTGTCTTTCTGCCATAATTTTTTTGAACATGAGAATATCATAACGGCATTAAATTATTTATACATAAAATTATTTGTTTACTATTAACTATGTTTAAAATGTAAAAAGGAAAAGTGATAAAATTTAAGGGTTTGGTAGTCCAAAAAAATTATGTGAGCTATAATCCATTACTACCACTGTTAACATTAATAGATAAAACATTTTTGAATCTAGTCGCGGGGGGTCTGGACTTAAAATACTTAAAATATTCTTAGGTATAAATTAAATTATAAGTCCGTATACTTGTTTCTTTTACGAATTAATGAGATTATGAATCAAAAGGTTTGTGGTTTTTTTTATGATATAATTTGTTTTATAAATTTTTACACGTTAAAAAATGTGGATCCCCTTTTTGAAACATTCCTGGATATGCTCCTGTTTATATGGTATACAAAATGTATAACATTTATAAAACAAAAATTTATTTAGTTACAACAATTGTATATCGAGTGCGGTAGATATTAGTTATTTTGAAAAATATAATCCTTATTCATATCATAATACTTACTGTTAAAAAATGTCGAGAAAACGTTTACAATAGATCCTCTGTTACCGGCATTTATTACTTTTTGGCTACAGCCAGACTTATTCGCACCAAGGCTCTGGCATTGATATTCAAAGTGCTAACAAACCATTTTTATTTATTTAAAAATGCCTTAAGTTATAAGTTATAACAAATAGTAATAGCTGCAGGAATGTCTTCTTGTAAAAAAAAAAAATTATACATTTATGATGGATTATGACTATACAAGTTTAACATTATGTTAACATTGTTTTATTTAATTTATTTTATCGTATTATTAAAATATAATTTTTTATTGATAATCTTTAGGTAGGTAGTATAATATATATATACATATACATATATTTTAAAAATCACTTAAAATTTGAATATTTATTAGGGGGTTATTACAGTAAATATTTTAATTAGGCATACATTAAATGTTGTTATGTACTTAATCATTTTTCAAATCATTGAAAGCATATTATTCACTTTGATTACCTATGTCTTAAGTTAAATATTACAACGAAAAAATTTTATTAATTATCAAATATTATAATAGTTATATGTAAATATACTCAATTTAAATAATTTTTTTTATAGTATATACTTACCGACACCTATAACAATATATTATACTACTCATTTATTATACTAAATCTAAATTATTTTCAATTACAGTCACTTAATTGATTCGATATTCTATAGTAGGTAAGTTACTCACTCAGGTTAGGTAAATACGATAGCATATAGGTAGCTATTATTCTATGTTATTATAATAAAAATAGTGTTAGATTAATAGGTATAGAACATTTGATAAAATAAAATAATAAATGATATTGAGTTATAGTAATTCATAATATTTAAATTTGGAACACTATGGTTATGAATATAACACATTGTAAGTGTGTTATTATTTTAGTGAGGTTAAATATAAGTCTTAAGTTTAGGTATCTAAAAGCTGGATATGCAAAATAATTAACCAAGTATAAATTAATTAATAATTTTATTATTTACTTGATTATTTAATTCAATCAAAAAAACTTTAGTAAATCTACTTAGACATTCCTTATGAAGTTATGACTATTAAAATAGTTACTCAGAACTTTTAAAGTTCAAAGTACAATTTGTTTAGTAAATATTGATATATTTTAATTGATTATACTTGATTTTTGGAAACTCATTTTATAATGTAGGTGTATAAGTATTACCTTCTGTTTTTTTTTTTAGCTAATTCAACAACTTAAATACCTAGTTAGTTAGAATAAATTCCTAGAAAGATCATTTAAAAATATGAAACGTAACGCTTGGGTATATTTTATTGAACTTCTTAGTTCTTAATGGTTTATATTGCACTAAGTAGGCATGAAACAAATATTTAAAATTATAATGTGTATACTTTAAGCTACTTATTTAAAAATGCATCAACTATGAGTATGAAGATTTTTTAAAATATTTTTACAAATAGAATATACCATTTATACAAAAATAATAAAACTATATCAATAAAATACACTAACCATGTCATACATAGAAATCTGTGAGATGATTGTATTTATAATGTCATGATATTAAACAATAATTACAAATTTTTAAATTTTAATAAGACAAAAATTAAAGATCTATTGATTATTGATCAATTATAACGTTATAGTTATGTTAACATATTTTACTAATGCGATTTGTAATGGAATTTCCACATAGTTGTATAAACAATATTATCTGACTTATAATGAATTATTTCCTGTTTCAATAAACCAATGTAGTGTGTAAGCAAACCTATTAAAGATTAGTTGTATTTAGTTACATCGATAATTTTATTACCATACAACAAAAAAAGTAAATTGCTATAAATATGTTATCTATGTGTAATAATAAAAAAAATAAATAAATTTACATTAAATAACAAAAAACAATTTTATAATATACTTTTGCCCTTTATAAAGCTTCAATAGAAATGCATATTTTAACGTTAAATAGAAAATATTATTTTATTTTCCCTATATTTCTAACCACGCTCTTCATAATGATTTCCATATGAAAACAATAGTCGAGGAATCTTTTACACACGATTTCATAAACGACTCCAAACTCATCCTAACCCTCTCATAAAAGATCTTTCCATCCTTACTCTCCCAGGAAATCCTAACCGCCGATTAAAAAGGAAATGGTGCCGTGACCTTTTACAAAACTTTAATGTCTAACCGTTAGACTCTAACGTATCTGGCAAAAAAAAAAAAAAAAATAATAATAATAATAATAATAATAATAACTAACTAATCAATAGCTAAGAGTCACTAATGGGTGGCTGCTTAATTCACAACTTTCATGTCTTTTAATTACTTTCATCATATAAACTTATTGTGCAAAATTGTATAGATTGTTTATGTCAAATAAAAATAAAAAAATAAAAAAAAAAATTTTATACTTACGATGATGATTCAAAAAAAAATTTTAACCGTCCTATAAAATTGTTGTTGATATCATCCCGTGCTCAAGTACAATTTGTACGTTGTAAATATATGTAATATGAATTATTTTCAGTCTGATCACATTATTTTAGTAGCATTATTATATTTTATAAAAAAGAATCTAGGAGATTACCGTTCATATGAAACACGATGTCTTTATTACACAAATATTTTAAAATATTTATATTGATATTTTGATATAATTTATAATGTATTATAAGAAATTAACTGATAGGTAAGATTGGTAAGAACGTATAACTACAATCTACGATTCACAGTAAGACCTAGTAGCGTATTCAGAATCATATTTTATTTCATTTCATTTTATTATTTTTTTCAAGGAAGGTACATACACTACTGATGAGTCTTAAATACGTATACCTATTTACGGAATTATTCTTTTTCCTGCATCAACACATCAATGTGGGCCTCAGCTGCCATCACCAGCTGGTAAACACGACAGTTAGCAGGGACATAGATATGAATCTAAATAACCACCACAAGTACACGCGTGCGCGCACACACACAACATTATATATACGTCGACAAGATTTAGTAAATGACTTGGCGCCGCGTATATGAAAAGAAGAGTATGCACATAAAGAAATATTATGTACGAAAATATAATACAGGGGTAATCAAACTATGCGTCACAACTATCAGAGGAAAGTTGGCAAAGGAAGTCGTAGTAAAAATCGGAAAATAAAATTAATGTAATAATGCAGTGGTTATGTAAACGATAATGAAACACACACGTACAGTTGACCGTGTATAAAACAGTGCGAGAGACTTCCGTTCAAATTTTTATTTGTTCATACACCCTTCGAGTGTCACCCTGCTGAGCATTGTATTGTCCAGTGGCGAGCAGGTACCGAAGGTGGATTGCACTACAGTTTCGATGTTCTGTGTATTTCAGTGTTTTGTTACATTCGTCGTATTCCCACGTTGTCTGTTTTGACCCAGTTTTGATCGCAGTACACATCGACTTCCGGTTAAATGAGGCAAGGGGAAGCTGTGTTTTGCACGTATCACGAGGTTTTAACAAATAACAATAGGACAACTATCTCACCGATAATCTTTTTACTGCACATTTTTTTTCAATTACTAATGGTTTAATACGTATTGAATGTATTTTAGTTATCATAATATTTTATAATTTTATTTGAAATATTGTTCTTTACTATTTTAATAATAATATTTGGTATATCATTTGCGTTAGTAAAAAAATGATTATATACCGTATTTATTTATTATATATCGTAAAATATGTATAAAAAATAATTTTTTACATTTTACATGTCATATGACAGAGATCTAGCTTACCTAACACGCACACAATCTTTAAGTATCGAACATAACTGTTCTTTGTATTTTGTCTGTTGATACGGACAAAATGAAGAGAGGAAATTATTAGTTTTTTTCAATAAAATATAGTTATATAAGTAAATGTATTATTTTTAATTATTACTTACCTGCTAAATATATCTACGCTATGTTGTAAAAACAAATACCTATGTTTTGTATATAAATATGTGTGTGTGTGTATAAAAAAAAATTATATCTCCTAGTTATTCAAAATACTACTTATTTTATTAACCACTTGGGTTCTTATATATTATATATCATCGCCCGATAATGGAATCACTTATATGTGTGGTATACACGCAATGTACAGAGCACACTGTTCGGGAAAATTAACGAAATCGTTTCTACTCAATGAGACGGATACACGAGTGACGTGTTTAAATTCTTTCCACACGATGTACCTACCCAAACACAAATCCCTTAATGTGTGTATATTAACGACGTGTAAAAAGACAATATTATGATGCTCAACAGATCACGAAAACGAGATTCTTAGCCGATTGTCCGTCCGGCATTAATGCAGTAAATTTTTATTGATATAATAAATTGAGTACTCGTTAATGCTGGCTCCGCACGCCGAAAGGCGGAAACCAGATGTATATGTAATGTAAATAATTATATAAAGTACGTAGTAGGTAAACCTGCTACCCATAAAAACCAATGAACCAATGTTATCGGATAGTTTAAGAGTGTATAATTCCGTGTTTAATGTTTAACTAATTTTTAAATGTTAATAATATAAAAGATTGATACTCGTACGTAAACTAACTTACCTAAATCATATTCCTATGTTATACTCGTAGACCTTGTACTATGGATTTGACCTTTTACACGTTTAACGCAAGTGTCAATATCTACGATCATCCGTGAAACAACTGTCTCTTTTTCATAATATATTTATACAATATTGTATTTATAACTAGACTATACATTGAACACATCTTAAAGTGCGTTATAACATTATTTTAAACTTAGATTAATGCTTAACTAATTAATATAAGTATATTAATATGTGTTGTAACTTGTAAGCTTAAAATTACATTTTTAATTCGAATATTATAATTAACAAGATCATAGTTATGGTCAACTATTAACTTTTATAAATGTATTATGTAGTATAAATCAAGTCATGGCTTCAAACAAATGGGATAGCTAAAAATAAACGAAATTATTATGTAACAATTTACCAAATTAAAATGGTTAAAAAAAATAGTGAAAATCACAGTTTGATGTACTTACTACCCTTCCCCTCCTAACATCTCTCTGGGAATGACATTGTTATTGGTTATAAGTTATAACACCTAGTAATTAATTTAAAAATGGAAATAACATTTTAGATTTTTATTTAAAAAAAAAAAAAAATACAGAAAATGTAGATAAAGTTACATGAATAAATTTATTTCGTCAAACATTTTTTCAAATAAGCTGTGATTTACTGTATTATTGAATAGTGCACATAGCGTCCAAGTTCGGCCTTTGCCAACCGAGATGTAATAAATTTATTATTGAAGGTAAAGCCGTATTATGTATAATAATACTGAAAATAATTCTTATTCATTTATCGCTATAATCTCAAATAGATATAATTTAAATATCTGAAATAAATAGGTACTTATTTTTTTTTTGTGTGAAAATTTGAACGATTAACCTATGCCCTCTGTGTTACTGCTAAATACTTTTATTTGATTATGTTTATATTAATATAATATTATTTTTCCGTTAATATAATTATTAGAGTATTATATATTTATTACAATATATTGGAGATTCTCTTTTTTTGCTTAAAAAAAAAGCATTGAAGTAAACAACACAGGTTCTTATATTGATTGTACTTTACGAATATTAGGACTTAAGATAACAATTAAACAGAAATAATGACAAATAAAATAGAATAATAATAATAATAATAACAGTAAAAATATTAAAGGAACTAAATCAAAGATGGAGTTCTCGTTGGAAAGTGACACAATATGTCTCAAAAGCTCTACATAAATAGTATTTTTATATGAATCTAAAAAATATATAGAAAATATATTTGATTTATGACTTTAAAAATATTTAGCTATTATATTATCTATAGCCGTACAAGAGATTCCATCATTTTTATCACACAAAACTCACTAATTACGATTTAAAACAAGGTTTTATTTTTATAATATTTTATAAAAAAAAAGATAAATAAAATAATTGTTAACTTAAATATCATGTTTTTATTTTTACCATTTACTTATCTTATTTTCATTAATTGTAAGTATTGAAATTCATACAAATTCGGTTTAATTTAATAAGAATTATAAAATTACCATTAAAAATCATTTTATTTATAAAAAAATTCATTTTTCTGGGTTTTATTTCTATGAACATTTCAATTCCATCGTTATAGTATAGACCAGCGGTTCTCAAACTTTTTATTTCGCGTACCACTTAAGTATATTATCAATCAGTCGCGTACCACTGATGATTAAAAATCCTACCACCATGCGGCCTTCCACAGTTCCGCGTACCATCATGTAGTCTTTCGCGTACCACTAATGGTACGCGTACCACAGTTTGAGAACCTCTGGTATAGTATAGACACATTTTCACACAAATCTCGTTTTATTGAAATAATCGCTAAACCATAAAATCAACCATGCAACATTGTTGTTTTCAAATAGTTTTAAATGATTTTTAATTTTGAGAAACTTCTCTTAGTACTGACAGTAGTCATTGAAAGAGATAATTATAATCTAAACACTAAATGCTATAAAAATGTTTAGCATTGTACCACATGTTAATTCTATTATACCGATCGGGGCTTGCCGAATCGCAATGAATTTAGTTTTACTATTTCATTCAGTAGAAATGTAGCATATACAATTTTGTCAATTATTTTATAAAATATAAACTTAAAAAAAAAACATAAAAAATTTCCAAAATATTATATTTATGAACACAATTATAACAATGATTTCCTTTCTTAACTCTGAACTAAATTTTTATAAACGCATAAAAAAGAACACCAATCCCATTAATATTGTATTAATTTTAGTGTTTTAAACATTCGTTGAATTTTTCTTCGGTTTTTTTGTGTTTACATGATAAGTTTATTCGTGAATTTAAGATGAAAATTAAATTTAAACCAAATGAAAAATTAGTCATTGTAGTAAATTGTATTTTATACATCAACCTTTAAAAAAGGGCAAACAATAAAATGATAGATTGTTTTTAACCTGAGTGAAGTTAGAAAACTTGTCAATTCTAATTAATTACAGTACAATTTTGTATTTATAACATTTACTATGTTTTTAGATTGTAGCCTGTAGTTGTAACTAAAAGTTATTTCGTGTGTCATTAAATCTAATATAATATTATATATCACACGCTTAATTTATAATCATTAAATTTAAAGTATCATTTATTCTTAAAATTTAAAAAATAAGAACTATTATGGTTAATGTTTTCACACAAAATTTAAATCAGTAATTAATATAAATATTAAAAGTTACTGCACATTTTATTTTCTTAATCATTTTTTCTTGAAACATTATTTTGTAAAAAATTTCAGAATAAATTACGATCTATGTTAAACACATCTCTAGGTGGTAATTTTTATATAATACAATATTAAGAGTAGACCTACATTTGTTCTCTTGAAATGGATGTATAAAAATATAATATAAATATACTTTTTCTCTCGTACCTTAGTGGTGGACAGTACGGCAGATTATTATTTCTCTTTCTTAGACAAAACTAAAATGAATTAATTATAGGTATATTTAAATCTTTATATTATTATAGTATACCTGTGTTGCATTGCGATTTCTAACATAAACAAATATAAATATCTTCAGTCTTAATGCAATACTTGTAACATTTAAAATTACAAGACACCTATTTATGTATAACAAAATAATTTGATGTGTGACAAGTTGTTTTGTGTGCTTTCTTATAATTTATTATATTGTATAATATATTTTTATTTTTATTTAAGTACATAGTACAATTGTATTTTATTAATTTGAATTTATATATTTTATATCCATTAAACACGATAAATGTTCATACAACTCAACTTTTACATTTTGTTCTTTTTGAAACATAACCGTCTTGTTTATTCAAATTGTTCTAAAAAATTATCTTAAGAAGGTTATTATCATTATTTTTAAAGGATATACGTATTCAAAGCTTAATGAAATCGTGAGCTTCTTTGGAGGTTCATATTATCACATAGTAAGAGCATTGTATCAAAAACAACTTACGTATAAGCTTATTTATACTTTTTATTTTATCTTCCGATAGTTTTGAATATTTTTTAAACTTTTATACTTTTTTAAATGGAGTTAAATAGTTTAGTGTTATTAATCAATAATATTTTCAAATATTTGTATTTTAACTATGAAAATTTTATATAAATATAAGTGTGTAAGTATAAAAAAAATTATATTTAACCATATTTATAAACAAAACGTAGGTATTCATTTTTACAATATAGCGTAGATATATTTTGTATGTAAGTAATATTTAAAAATAGTACATTTACTCATATGACTATGTTTTACTTAAAAAACTAATGAATTCCTTTTTGAATTATGTCTGCATCAACCTATTATAATTAAAAATAGATACAGTTGTCATCTGAGTAGTATTTACATTATATTTACATTTTTATTTTAAAAGTTCTTAAATAATGTTTACTCTATAAATTACTATACTAACTTATCGTTTTTTTGAGCGGAATTATAATGTCTATGAAAAGTTTTTTTTTTTCAATTAATACAAAAGAATGCGTCATTCAAATGATAATGTTTAGTTGAAAAATAATCTCGTTGGCTTCAGAGTTTAGAGTTCATATTATATTATATTATTTGGGGTCAAAAGTACGGGACACCAACGAATATCAAATGTCTATATTATTGCGTTTGTTATATTGTACAGATTAATCAATGTCATGAAAACAAAATATATACAATATACATACAGAACAAAATCATTCTTGAATATCTGAAATGTATCGCAGTATTATTTTATTTCATTGTGACGTTGTTTATAGATAGTACAATAATACGAATTCGGTTTTATGCAAAATACTAAATTTTTAAATTTAATACATATTTATTGTATTTATTGTGGTTCTATTTTATTTTTCTTGTTTTTCAATTAATTTGTTGACTCTTTTTTTAAACTTAAAAAATTCCGTACATCCGCGGCTTGAATGATAAAAAACAAGTCAAATATTACATTAATTAAAAATTTAAATATATTAGATACTTAAAGTATAAATAGCACACATAATTGTACAGGTATGTTAAAAAGATTCTGGATTTATAGTAAATAATTTCTTTTAAACAGTTACGTTCGTCAATTAAAGTTTATGTGTGTGTGTCATAACACTTAGTACCGACTTCGCTATCTCTGTCATGTAGCATGTAATATAAAATATATTTTTATATAATATATTTTACGATAATCACGTATGATAATGTAAATTCAATATTTAATGTTATGATGAATAACAGTAAAAATAATCGTTCAAATAAAAATATAAAATATCATGATAACTAAATAAAATACATTAAATACGTATTAAACCATTAGAAATTGAATAAAAGGTTATCGGTGAAGTGATTGTCCCAGTGTTATTTGTTAAAAATCTGGTGATCCGTGTGAGACACTGCTCCTCACCACATTATTTAATTTTAATTAATTAATTAATTCGACGTGTTCTGCGATTCAAATGGGGTCAAAACTGGCAACGTGGGAATCTGATGACAGTAACAACTAATAAAAGCCCGAAATACGCAGATTGATGATTCTATAATGAAATCCACTATCGGTAACTGCTCGCCACCAGGCAATACAATGCTCAGTGGGATGACAATAGAAGGGTGTATCAAAGATATTAAATAAATAACCGGACGATTTTGATCGATAAATTCGTCCGTTTGACATAACTGCTGGTCGATTACGTCGCTCTAGTCTGTAGAGAGAAATTCGAATTTAAAACACGGTGAGCGCTACATTTTGGGAACCCGCTATTTAAAACCAGCGGTTTCTGGGCACGAACGGTCGTACACTTTCCAAAATTATCAATTATCAAATTTCAGTGTTCCTCATAGCCGTGTAAAAATAGTATACGTATAAGGAATCAACAGGTAATGGGTAATGTACTTATCAGTTTTTGTCGTTCACAAACCGAACACAGAATAATGCGATGAGTAAAACGCTAAGGCTTGTAGTGCGAGTATGAAAAACGTATGTACATAAATTGTACCTCAATAAATCATTACTACAAAAAACACAATTTATTCAAAGTGGTTTTTTGTGTTCGTAAACACTGTTATATGATTTCTGTAACATTCGAAAGAGGTTTAGTAGGTACTGACGTATGTTATATTGTCGGTATTTGTTTATGCTCATTATTTTCAAACAAATTTGACACACCATTTTTTATCATATATATGTGCCCATAATATACTGTACCACATACGTGCATAAATGGGCGGGTTATTCTAGTATTGTTAAAATGTTAGGCGATAATTTGGGATCGTTAAGGTCATATGTCATATCCTATAAAAGTATTCGATTGTTCGGTTCGCCTTCATTTTTAAATAGATTTATATTTTTACTGCTTCAATTTTCTACATAGTACATAGTAGTTCAGTTGAAAACAGATAATAATTCCCCCTCCCCGTTGTTTCACGTGCGGTTTCTTCCGATCTAATATTCGACATCGTATAAATATTAACTAAATAAGTATATTAGTATAACAATTATATTCTAAAGAAACACAAATCAAACTAATGGTAAATTAACTCCACACACGTATAAAACCGCATATACCTGACCATAGGTAATGCGTATTCAAAATATTTTGCCAACCACGAATATGTGCAACACCGCAAGAACCTGTGGCTTTTGTATATTTATTTATTTATTTATTGAGTAAACGCCTTAAGGCAGTACAACATACAAATTGACAGTGAATGAAACAACGAAATGAAGAAATATTAAAATTACAAAAAGACAGAAAAAAAAACAAAAAACAGCAAATGTTGGTGTTAAAGAATCGTAGCACATAAGTAGGTACAATGAATAGATAAAACAATTGATTAAAAAAAATGTATAATGAGTTGTAATAAGAGCACACAAAGATAAATTTCCACAAACAAATCAAAATTATTTAGTCGGTTATAATATATCTACACGAGGTCAATAGGGTTATTAGAACCGTAAGATAGATTGTGAAACATACATACATTTCTTTGTCTGCACAACCCTCTTTTCATACACACCACTACGTCATATACTCCCTCATCGGCGTATAATTTATAGGTTTGTTGTATATACATGTACATGTACGTACTACATGTATGTTTTTATATACATATTTATATAAGTGTATATGTAATAGTACTTAAACACTTGTGGTGGTTATTCAGTTTCTTATCCGTGTCTCCACTAACCATTGTGTTTACCGTTTACCAATAGACTGTATTGATGCAAAGTAAAAATAATTTTGTTTAAGTATTTAAGTCTCATCAGTAGAGTATCCAGTAAACTGGGAAGGAGGTTATAACATCGATCTCCTAAAGAATTTTAAATAACGTAAGGATTGTTAAATATTCAAACGCTATCATTAATATCAAATATGTATATATAAAATAGATTTAAGACAATACGACAATATGTCGATTCGACGATGTCCGTTTTGGCGAAAATTAATAATGACAAATAATGTAAAATAATATTAAACCGTATTACATAATATTATAATAGGTACCGCAGTTATTTTAAATCATAGATAAATAATTCAAAATAATTATAATTATTTATATTTAATACAGTTAAAAATACAACAATAGGCCTGCACTATTCATAAAAAAAAATATACTCAATATAAAATTTTATTTTAAAGCCATCTTTAAATATATTTCTTGAAAATATAATTTTATTTGATTATTATAATTATTTACTAATATTTTTATTTTTTGATCTGTGTCTTATGCCACACATTGAGATAAAGTATATTACAGGACGTAAGTATATTGCGGTATTGCCGAAACGGTCACGAGAAAATTAGAAAATAATTATAGAACTACATTTTAAACAGATGAGCTTGCTGAAAAATAAAAAATGAATATAAATCTAAAAAAAGATAACTATATACGTATTTAAACTTTTGTTATAATAGTAAAACAATTTTAAAAATAATTGTTACATGTATAATTATAAAGAAATTTACTTATAATTCAAAATAATTAAATTTATTAAATTTAATTACCATTACCTACCCCCTTGGCTCAAACCACAAAAAATTAAACATACCTAATATAATTCTGGGTATGCTACTGGTCACAAGATTTTATTATAAGTCGTAGTCATACATACGAGTACTTCCCTATCGCTTTGTCGTTTATTTCTTATAATAATTTTATATGGTTATATCAAAATACATGTTAATATTATTTTTCGTGTGCATTCCATAGCGGCGGCTTATTGAGTTGGCTTATAATGTGTAGGGTGAGGTACGAAATCTACAGCGATCGACTACGATCGGTTCGATAAGACCTAAACGAGATTTTGCTTTTTCTTTCGTCGGTTTGTATTGTGATAGTCGGTAGGGTGAGGCTTGCATCCAGGCCGTCAACCATTATACAGACGGAGATGGGATTAATATGGGGATGTCGCCATCTGTTTACTCGTATTGTGTTTAAGTTACAATAAATAATGGTGGCTGGAGGTTATAAACATTGTGAAAACAGCATACAGACCCTGTGTAACGAAACACACAAAAATTAAAACGTCGTATTATTAAATATTTTAAACTTAACGTTTTATATTTGAGTCTTATAGTCTCCATCCCAGTTCATAATCGTACTATGCTAGAATATATTCATTAAAATTACAAGACCTATTAGATGTGTATTTTGTTTTCGAGTATTTTATCTATTAATCGATCAATATTCTTAGAAATCAGATGCGATATTTCAATATATTATACCTAAGGTATTCCTTTTAACCCACCGCTCCTTTGGTTTTACAGTAAGTTGATCGGCTGCAAAATTAGTAAGACAAAATAACAATGGTATACACATATATTAGGTATGAAAATTATTATAATGTATTTATTTTATATATTTTCATATAAATATATGACTGTATAAATCAATTTACAAAAATAATAGATTCACGAAAATGAAACTAAATAATAGCTAACTTGCACGATGTATGAACTATATTTAAATTTATATACATTCAACTGCTACATAATCGCTACATTATTACATTAATTTTATTTTCCAATTTTACCAGCTTCCTCACAAACTCACCCGAGGCGTAGTTTGATTATTTCTGTATTTTACTTTTGTATATAATACTACTCTTGTCTGCACACCCTCTTTCTCACACGATGCCAGTCATATATTACCGTCGGCGTATATTTAATAAGATTTATGTTTATATACATATCACATACCTATTGTATTTATGTATATATGTACTTCAACACTGGGGTGTCTTCTAATTTTAAAACCATGTCATCGCTAACCATTGTGTTTACCAATGGACTAGATATATTGATGCAAGAAAAAGTAATTTTGTATTAAGAATATCGTTTTTAAACCTATCAGTATGCGTATCAGGTAACAGGAAGACGGCAAGAGTTGTAACATCAAAATTGTTAAACAACGAAAATATATATGAATTGATGATGTCTACTTGGCGAGAAATAATAATGAAAAATGTATAATATATAAGTGCCACAGTCATTTAAATCTTAAATACATAATATCTCAGTCGAAATATTTATAATTATTTATATTTAATACAGTTAAAATATAACAATGTTATTAGCCTGCACTATTTATAAAAATATATCGTTTTAAAATTTATTTTTAAGCAATATCAACTAATAATAAATGTATATTATAATATATCGTGAATTGTGTAATTTTAACAGTCATCTGGAGAGTGTGTGGATAGTAAATGTTGCAAATTATATTTACACGGTCATACCCTAGTTAATGTTGAAATTTAAAGCAATACGTAACTGAACGAAGTACAA
>NW_020271390.1:13208-45733 GCF_002803265.2 Melanaphis sacchari | reverse complement strand
ATAATAATAATTATAGTATGATTTGGTTTTGGACCTGTGTTTATTATACGCCATGCGGGGTTCGTGAGCAATTGATCATTATCAGACTACATATTATGGCTTATTTTGATTTTAATAATCGGTTTAGTTTCAATTGGTCATCAGAATGTAGTGTTTAAAACTGTTATACCACTTGTATCTATAAAATTAATTCACGTTTCATTAATTACTTATTAAAAAATGAATGTCGTGAAGAAGCGGCTAGCACCGTCAAGGTGTAAAAGTCAGTGGCGGCTCGTGTGCTTTGAAAGTGGGAGGGCGATATAAAATTACTTATTTATGGAAAGTAGGTATCGAGCACAAATAATATTAATAATGGTTGTTTAATAAAATTTTTATGTGTGGATGAATCCATGATTAAAATCTTAATAATTCCAGTAAATATTTTTGGAAAAAAATATCGAATTGAAATAATTGATTGCGAGTTATGACTGCACAAAGTAAATAATAAATATACGCAAGTCCGGAATCCATGTATATCGGGCGATTAAAATCATCGCCCCGGCGGCAGTATTATTATTGTGTTCCCCCTTCTTAGTTTTTGTATTCCGATCATAGTTATGACGAGCGACTTTTAACATCGCCCAAGCATGGCATGCGCTGCTCGCGGATATTGGTAAATCGTTATCGGTTATCGATTTTCAGAAGCTACAGTGTTGAATGATTTATTTTTAAACTCCCATTATCTGATAATGTTTTCATAATACTTAATAATATAAATATTATAGAAAACACAATTTTTATTTTTGATAATATTATACTACAATATAAAATTAAAAATTGATAATAAACTTATAAATTTGTAATAAATGATAATTTTAGAAGGGGGGCGATCGCCCCATCGCCCCTATCTACGAGCCGCCACTGGTAAAAGTATAAAAAAAAAAAATTTAAGTAAACTTAATAATTTTAAGAAAAAAATAACGACATGGTAAGTGTAATTATTATTTTATTATATTATTTTAGTATAAAGCTGAATTACGTAAGTATATTTTAAACAGGGAACCGGAACCTAGTACATTATCTAATATTCAGTTATTAGTAACTGATGAAATTGAAATAGAATCTTCACCATCATTTATGTAAGTTAAAATTAATTAAATACTTAGTTTTTTATTTAAAAAAGGAAATATCATAATGTTTTATTATTTATCTGTAGAAAACCTATGCTAACTAATACGCTAAAAATCGATACTACGATACAATGTTCTAAAACGTCATCGATGGGTACAGAAACAGAAATGAGTTCAATTTTACCACCTTTATACGATATAACTGATGTTGAAAATCACAGTCTATGTGTAGATTCGTCATCTGATGCTTATACAGTGATTTTTAAGTATATTCAACTTAATTTTATGTTGTCGTTAAGTACACTATTGTCACTATGTATAATAAATATAAAATTATATAATATTATAAAATATATTATATATATATATATAATTCCCCCCCGACTGTTTTTGAATTTTAAAAATTGGTTCAGTAGTTTTAGAGATTACTTTATACAAACAAACCCACAAACTTACGAACTTCACTTCTTTATGTTATTAGTATAATTATTTAGTAAAATTACTCCAGATAAATAAATAAATTTACTCTAATCTCAATTTATAAAACAATTATATTTCTGTTGTAAAATTGAAATATTTTCAAAATAAATAAATCTTTTTTGTATTACGAAAGGAAAAAAAGTGGGTATCGCTCTGCTGTATAGTAGAGATGGAGAGTAGGTCACTGGTCACTTTAATGGATGTGTTAAATTTGAATGCAATGACAATTGACAGGTATCATTGTATACGAAAAACGATTCTTGACGGAGGTGATTTGTCAATCAATGATAATTAGTAGGATATTTTATATTATTACCTATATATTTAAATTGTAATATATCGTTATTTTACGCGATTTTGTAATTAGATAACGCTAATATAGACGTTTGGAGAAAATTTCAAGTATTTACAATGATTCGTTTTTGAGTTGCAGCAAAATCAAAAAATCGACTTTGTCAAAAAGTGGTTATGCGTAAAAATTTCCGTTTTTCCGTTAATTTTTCAGGGTTTTTCCTGACGCTTTTGAAAACTGCTGAAAATGTTTTACTATTGACCCCCTCCCCTCTAAAGTACCAACTAGATAAATTTTTCTTTTCAAAAAGGGGCTGAAGTCAAAAATCAAAGCATTATAACTACTCCAAAACGTGATGATAGACACAAAAAAATAAAATAAAATAAAATTGTTGAATCAATACATTCATCACTATTCAATATTATTCAATAATAACTTTAAAAAATATTTGGAAAAAATGATATCCGCACATATCCTACTACATTGAATCAGTCAAGGGAAAATGTCCATGATTCAAAATTATACATTATTTTTTATCATAATAGAATATATATATATTATTATTAAATAATTACTTTAGTGTTCTAGAAGACAGAAGAATAGTGGACATATCTCACTTATTTGAGAAAATTAAAACCACCGTTCACGATTCAGCGTTTGGATGTACTTTTATCGATATGCAGTGGCGGCGCCAGGGGTGGCCCAGGGTGGGCCCGGGCCCACCTTAGAAAGTCTTGGGCCCCCCATGGCCCACCCCAAAATTTAAATTTAATCATATTTGAATACTAAAATAATATCTCATGAATCATGATTTATTAGAATATGAAAATATTAATTCATAACGTATGGCGTGAACAACATTTTGAATGGGTTGAAAACTATGCACTATGCTTTCAAGCCTCATAGATAACGTGTATTGTATTTGCCAGCGTCTGAATACGAAAATAATAACTAATAAGTTAATAATATTACTTATTATTAGTTACCCATTATTAAATATTAATCAATGTTATTAATAATTTTGTTGAAAATTCGATGAACCAAGGGTTTAGAGTAATTAACAAACTATGATAAAGAAAATATAACATGGGAAAAATTCTATTTTTAGATACTTTTGGAATATTGCGTTGTCTTGTAAGAATCAAGTAACAGTTTTATCGACGGCGACGCGCGACGTACTGTTATCTACAATCTACTGTATATTTATAATTTTGTATGATCGTATATTATCGTATATTTGTATATTATATGTAGTTTATACTTTATACTAATACTATATTGGCTATTGCACATAATTTTATGCTTTCTTGAGTGGTCATTTGTCAATTTGTCATTTATTTTGACAGTTGATTTTGTTCTTAACTGTTGATGTTTTGTGTTTAAGTTGTTTTACTACTACGATTTTTTCGTTTTCGCCATTTGACAAAGTATTTAAACAATACCTACGTATTTTTATTGTTCATTGTTATTTATAATTAACATTCATTAAATAAATATTTAATTAATTAATTATTTGAACTTTTTACTCGTCGTCATTCGTCATGTCAGAAAATGAGACCATTAAAACAAAAAAGGTCAGATCTATAAAATCTTTTTTTTCTGCGCCTAAAAAGATAAAATTGGAAGTAAACGATGCATCTAATTTTGATTCTCCTTCTGCAGATAGTAAGTATTTTTAAATAAATATTATAAGGATTAATAATTAATATTTAATCATACCTTATGAACATTTTAGCAATAAATTCGAAAACTAAAAATGTAAACAAAAATATTCATCATTCTACTGAAATGATGGTTGAACAAAATAAAACTAATACAGAGTTTTCAAAAACATTTAAATAGTAAGTTGACAATTTTTTTTCAAATAATTATTATAATTTATAACTACCTAGGACTGTGAATTCAATGCACTATAAAATGCCAAAAGTTATAGTATAAGATGCACTTAAAATTTTTTTTTATTTAATTTTTATATTTATATTGATATTATAGGATATTATATATTAGTAAATTACATTTTACATGCATAAAAATGTGTTTATTTAATAAAAATAAAGAAAATGTTGATAGAATTTAAATTTTGTATAGTGCAATTCACCTGAAATATTTTTTAAATAAACTAAACTGTACTATAGTTTATAACATACAATTTAATTTTAATTTGTTTAGTAACACAAATGAACAACTGAATCAAGAACTTGAAAAATCAAATTATTCACCTTCATCAAGTACCTGTAGTAGTGTTGACTTATGCAGGTAAATCAATCATACTTTTAATAATTATTTACTAATACCTAACATTTAAAACTTACCTACTTCCTTTTATATTAAATTATTTTTTTTTTTTTTTAATTTAGCTCAAGCTATGAAAGTGATGATGAAATTGATAAATGTGTTATTACAAACTGTGAAACAGAACTAGAGTTCATAGTCAAGCCTCAAAGCCTTCGCACAGTTCCTGGCCCTTATGATATTTCACAAACCATCGATGAAGAGCCGTATCAACCAAATTTAAAGAATTTTCCTAAGACCACCTATGGTACTGGCCGGACTAAGAGGACCAGAAGTTTTCAATTTTGTTGGTATGAGCAATTTAAGTGGATAGAATATAGTCAAAGTGAAAATGCTGTATATTGTTTTCCTTGTAGGTTTTTTTCACTTAAACAAAAGAATGATAGTGATAATATGTTTATAAGTACAGGTTACACTAATTGGAAAAATGCAATGTCTAGTAGGGGTTTTTTAAGACATGATAATAGCGATGAACATAAAAACTGTACTATGTCATGGATAGAATTTAAAAAAAACAAATTAAATAAAACTTCTGTATTATCACAATTAAATAATCATCATGCTAGTATTGTAATTGAAAATAAAAAATATATGGAAGCAATAATAATATCTTTAAGAATGTTGGCTATTCAGGGTATTGCCTTCCGTGGACATCTTGAAAATGAATCTAGTATAAATCAAGGAAATTTCTTAGAGTTGATGAAAGTTATTTCTCTTTTTGATAATGTAGTTAAAAAGAAAATGAATGGCCCTAAAAATGCTAGGTATCTTCACCATTCAATACAGAAAGAATTAATTCACATCATGGCTAGTATGATAATAAACAAAATATCTTCTGAACTAGAAAAATCTATGTATTTTGCAATAATGATAGACGAAACTAAGGATATCACAAAAACTGAACAGTTATCAGTTGTTGTTAGATATTATTATAACAATGAAATTAAAGAACGATTTTTAGGGTTTACTCCACTAAAAAATTTAGATTCAAACGCGTTATTTAATCATATCCAAGTAAAATTAAATAAATGTAAGATTGATATGAACAAGTGTGTTGCACAGACATATGATGGAGCCAATGTAATGAGGGGTTCAATTAATGGAGTTCAAGCGTTATTTAAAAATAAAGTCCCTTATGCTTTTTATATTCATTGCCATAATCATCGTCTGAATTTAGTTCTTGTAGATGTAGCTAAAAATGTAGATGAAGTAAATTTTTTTTTAAATTTTTTACAAGATTTATATAATTTAATATCTGGATCTTCAATTCATTCTAAGTTTATTGAGCTTCAAAAACAAATTTTGAAAATTCCAAAACCAATTGAACTTAAAAGATTATGCCTTACTCGTTGGTCGTCTCAAATTCATACATGTCGAGCTGTTAAAGCTACTTTGGAAGTTTTATTGTTATTGTTATACAAAATTTCAAATGAAAAAAAGTATACGTTCCTCAGAAGCTACTGGTTTACTAAAGAACATAGATTTTAAATTTATATATTTGTTACTTTTTTTTAATGATTTACTTTCACAAATTAACTTATTGACCAAATATTTACAAGATAAAAATGCTGATATGGCCAAAGCAATTATATTAATGAATTCTCTTAAAGAACATTTTTGTGAAATAAGAAATGATCTAAGTTATCATTCAAAATTATATAGTGAAACCAAATTAATGGCAAATAAATTAAATATAAAACACTCTTCTGCACATAATAGAGAAAATAATAGAGTTAAAAAATTACCCAAACATTTGCAAAAATATATAGTTGAAGGTAATTCATTGGAAAGTTCAGTATTAAGTTCAGAAACTGATTTTCGAAATAACCTTTATTTAATTATTATAGATAAAATCAATGCTGAACTAAATAAAAGATTTTCTAATAATGAAGACTTATTGATGGGAATTAGTGTATTGGACCCAAGTAATAGTAATTTTTTGAATAAAAAACTTATTCATCCATTTGCTTTATCTTATATGTGTGATATAGATACTTTAGATTCTGAATTAAACATTATAAGAAAATCAATAAAACAATTTGAAGCAAAATACCATTCTATAAAAACTATATTTCAATTTCATAAATTTTTATTGGATTATCAATTAGCATTTTTTGAATTATACAAGTTATGTACTATTGCAATCACAATACCTGTATCTTCTGCAGCATGCAAAAGAACTTTTTCATGTATGAAAAGGATAAAATCATATTTGAGAAATTCTATGCTCCATGATAATTTATCTAGCTTAAGCATAATTGCTATAGAAAAATCCGAGGCAAAATTATTAAATATTGATGATATAATTAACAATTTTGCCGAATGTCATAACAACAGAAGGATTATATTAAAATAAGTTACTTATATTATTATGTATTATGTTTTTTATTGCTGTTTTTCTTATTTTACCTACATGAGTTTTATAGGTACTTTAAATTGTTCAATTTAAACTTTAACATATTTGTTTTTGATTTTATCATTTTTTTTTTTATTATTATTTAATTAATTTAAAATGTTTCAGCACACAGGGTGCTATTACAAATAATTATGATTTTATCTTAAAATATTATATTTATATTGTTTTAATTTTATGTATAATAAAATATGTTCTATGTTCATTAAATTGTTTATTTGATTTGATATTACAATATATACCTAATGTTTATTGTTAGTTTAAAATATTTGTAGTTATGTTTTTAATAGTTATAGGGACTCAATTGTACTACAATTAATGCCTGATGGCGTGCTTAGTATTAAGTGTAATTTTGGGTTTTAAAAATTAAAAAAGTGTTAACATGAATAGATATTTTGTTAGGAAATAAATACTGATTATTTTATACATGTTTACAAATCATTGTTTTAGTAAGTTTACACGATGAAGTGTAAAAAAAAAATTAAGCGATGGGGGTTAACCCCCCCCCCTTCACAAGTGCTTGTCATCACTATTGTTCATATAATATATATATATATATATATAAATATCAAGTCAACAATTTGGCCCAACTTAAAAAATTTTGGCCCCAGCCTGGCCCACCTGGTACTAAAACTTTGGCGCCGCCACTGTCGATATGCAATATCAATCAGAATTTAAAAGAGGATATAAATCAGTATTTATATTTAACCTTTTCCGTCAACCCGTCCTCTATAGAGGACACTTGACTTCCATAAGCTTTATAGACAAATATGATATGGAACTGTGTTCAGTCATAGTGTACTCTCCAGAGGACAAGTATATATTTCTTATTTGCCCGTTGCATCGTCTATTATTATCTTCATTGGCTGAATTTTTAGTATTTATCTGCGTTATTCCCGAACAAGTAAACATGCTATTATTACACATTTTTGTTTTGTCATTTCCTAATCTTTATCGCTTCTTAGTATTGTTGGCTATTTTTATAAATAATATGTGTATATCTGAATTCAATCTATGGTGGGTTAGATTTAAAAATTTTCATTCGATCGAACATTATCGTACGTAACGTATGTGTACTCTGTAAAGGACATTGCGACGCTCCGGAATAGTGATAACTGTTTTATTTACGTTGTAAAATATAATGAATATGATTCGTCAAGATCGACATAAATTATTAGACGATGATATTTTAAATTTACTTGAAAATGGAGATGATTCCGACATCGAGGAATTTGCTAACGACGATGATTTGGGAAATAATTATTGTCACGAGGATTTAAAATTACTTGAAGGTAATTTATGTTTTATACTAAATTATGTTATATTTTACAACATTCTGTAATATTTTTTTTCATACAATTTTCAATTTTAAGACTTATGGTTTCTTTCTATTGTGTTATGAGCTACGAGATATGCTAATATATAATATAATGTGTAATATTGCAATAGGTGTTAGCAATAGTAATATAAATATATATATGATCTAATAATTATAATGTATACGAAATATTAGATTCATATTTTGTAAAAACATCATAATAAATCAAAATAGTAGTTGTTAGGCGAGGTCGTTTTGCATTTCCAAGAATTGCCAGTAAGACGATAACATCCTGGAGATTGTTGTTTCAAATGTGAAAACAATTCCAAGAACTAATCTAAATTGGAAGGTTGACAATTACAACAACAAGAGATTTTCTTGTATATAAGGGAGTCCGAAGACCAACAGGGGCAGATGTACCAGAGCTACGAAAACCTGAGCAACTTCACGACACTCAGCCACTTTTTATATCAGTTACATGTATTTTATTTATACAGAATAAACATTATTGTATTTAAGAGTTGTAAATTTCATTTTAATAACACCTTGGATCTGGATCTGATATTGGCACGCAACAATTTTGGCGCAGTCGGTAGGATACACTTTTCAAGGAGGCAACCGTCAAAGGCTATCATCAACAAGAAAACTTGATCACTTTTCTTTGATGATAACTCCAGAAGAGAAAACCAACAACAACGTTGCAGTATATCAGACAAGATGACAACATCACAGAACATGGCATTATTGTAAGTGAACAGTTAATTAATTTATTACAGAATATATGTTACAAAAGTATAAAACCTAAGAAGTATCATTTAAGAAACTGAATATATATAAGTAGGTCGTAAATTTTTTTTTTTTTGAGGGCATATTATTGAATTTTATTATTGTTAAAGAGTATATTATGTTGAGATATTGTGATTATTATATTATTTTGAGGGCATATTGAGTTATTTGAATTATTTTGAAGTATATTATTGATTTTATTGAGATTATTAAAGGGCATATATTATTGTGAATTATTGAGAATTATTATTGAGAATTATATTGTGAATTATTGAGAATTATTATTGTGAATTATTGAGAATTATTATTGTGAATTTATTTAAGGGCATTTATTATTGAGAATATTGTTATTGAGAATAATTATTATTGATTATTAAAGGGTATATATAAAAGTTATTGTTGATTTTAAACGTATCAAATGAGTATGAAGGAAATGTATGGAGAACACAGGTACATCTCCTTTGGAAGTAGCTAATCCATTGAATAAAACATCTGCAGATATTTCGGAATTGGAATTATTAAATAAAACCCAACAGTTAATTGATTTAGGAAGCCCTAGTAAAAATCCTAGCCCTACTGGAAACCCAAAAGAACGCCCTAGTATTTTTAGAAGTACAAGTGAACGCCATAGAGCGAATATAAAAAGTGAATTAGTTAGAAGTTCAAGTTTAGATAACAAGAAAATCACTCGTAGTAAAGTTACAGATAATTTTGAACATATTGAATTAACATACGAAAGGAAACCACGTGTAAAGAAAATGGTTACCATAAGATTAGAGGAAGCATTTAAACTAATACCTTTTCGTACAGGAAAAGATGACATTTATCCATTTATTATGCATGTGATATGGCAGTGAATTTAGTTGAGGATAAAAGTGCACCAACTTTGGTTAAATACATAACTACTAGATTATCGGGAAGAGCCTTGGAAATGATAAAGTATAAAAATGTAACTAAGTGGATATATATTAAGAGTTACCTAACAGATGCTTTTGAAGATACGACAACAGCTTCAAGTTTACAAATACAGTTAAATTCTATTAAAATGCGTAATGGTGAGGATGTTAATGATTATTGCCATAGAGTAGAAAAATTTTATTATAAATTATGTACTGCATGTACACTTAATAAAGAAGAATCGGAAGCTAGAATAATACATGAAACTTTAAAGGAACAAACATTAAATATTTTTATAAAAGGATTAATAACTCCAATAAGAACAATTGTAAAAGCACGTAATCCTAAAACTTTAGAGGTAGCTAAGCAATTGACTAAAGCTGAGGAGGTAGAATATAATACAGAGAGAAAATTTTAGATACAGAAACGATTTTTCTAATAATAAAGGTTCTAATAATAATTATAGACAGAAAAACAGTTGGCAAAATAATAATTTTCAACGTACAAATAATACAAAATATAATAATATGAATGATTATTCTAAAAATTTCCAAAAAAATAGTTTTAATAAATGAAATTATCAGACACGAACAAATAATTATCCACAGCGAAATAACTTTAATAAACCACCAATAAAATGTTATAATTGTAATGGAAATCATTATGCAGCTCAATGTAGAAATAAACCAATACAAAATTATACAAACTATAACAATCATCAACCAAAAAGAAATACATTTGTACAGCCATCAGCTAACTATAATGTACGAGTAATTACATGCACATATTGTAAACGGAAAGGTCATGATATAAATGTTTGTTACAAAAAACGTAATAATGAAAGTAAGAATAATAATTCGGGAAACGTAAACGCTTCGAGCGAGGAACGCGGTACTCGTTCGATAAACCAGATAATCGCGGAGGAAATGCGCAATGTTTCCATATAGTGACAGACATAGAAAATAATCATATAACGTGTATTTCACCCGCAAGCAAAACAAATAAGTTAAATTTATTGATAGATACAGGTAGTCAGGTAAATATACTTAAAATAAACTGTTTACAAGGACAATTAATTATAGATGAAACACAAAAAATTAATTTAAGAGGCATACATAAAGAAATAATACAGACAATAGGTAGAATAGTTATTCCAATAGAAATAATTAATAGCAGTATAGACACGGAATTTTATATTGTAGGAGCACAATTTCCTATACCAAAAGATGGAATACTAGGTCATAAATTTTTATTAAAAACAAGGTAATAGTAGATGTAGCAAATAATAAACTGGTTATACAAAACGATGAAACAACATTGAATAATTTAAAAAGTAGTCCCATAATTTTAACGTTACAACCTCGAACGGAGACTGTTGTAGAAATAGCAGTAGCTGACCCAGAAGTAGAAAGTAAAAGTATATATATATACATAAACAACAAATTACAAAAGATGTTTATTGTAGTACAGTTTCAACTGTAAATAGAGGGAAAGCAATAGTTAGTATGCTAAATATATCTGAAGAATTAAAAAATGTAAATAAGAGTGATTTAAATAAAATACTTTATGATAGTGAGTATGAGATATAAACAGTAGAATCAACAAATAATCATAATGAACGAATAGAACAATTAAGAAAAATCATAAGAACAGATCACATGGATGAGAATGAGACAAAAACTATTTATGAGATATGCGAAAGATATAATAGTATATTTCATATGGAAGGGGATATTTTAACATTCACCAATGCAAGTACTCATGTAATAAGATTAAAACAGGATCAACCACCTATATATCGTAGACCTTATAGACTTCCTCATGCGCAACAAGATGAGATAAATGCATTATTATTATAATTATTTTCATTATTACCGATTTTTTTTTGGAATTATGAGTACTTCTTTACCCCAATCTAAGACGACTTGATTTAATTTCAAAAACGTGATGCCTATTATGCCTGCTTCAGGTATTGGAAAATTATCGTGTACTATATCGAATTTAACCGTAAAACGTTGTTTGTCGATGTACATTGGAATTATTACCGATCCTACTGTTTCCACTGGGTTTGCATTAATGCCCTTAATTTGTTTTTTATCTTTTTCGTTTACCGTTATGTGTCCTTTTAAACTTGAGATTTTTATAAGATTCATTTCAGAACCGCTGTCAATTAGAAATTTAATTTCGTTTTTAATAAATTAATCCGAATAACACGTAATATGCTCCTGTTTTATCGGTGTTATTATACGAACACTACTTCCCGATTGTATTTCACTGATAGTCCTATCGTGATTTTCCTGTTCATTTTTTTCCTACGGGTTTATTTTGTTCTTTACGTTTAAATATATAGCACTCACTTATGTCGTGATTCGTTTTTTTACAGTATTTACAAAATTTACTAGAATATTCACGTTTAAATTCGATCTTTGGACTTTGACCATGATTCGGATTCCTAAAAGTAGGTAATTTATGCTCGCTAGTCCTACACTCGTTAGCATAATGACCGAATCTTTCACAACGATGGCATTTAATCGCGCTTTTATCTCTATTACTATTTTTATCAAATTTATTTTTGTTAGAATTATTGCCATTCGCGTTATTAAAATAATCGGTTGACTTTTCCTCTTCCATTGCGTGTAATACTGCCTCTTCAAAAATTTTTATGTTACGCGCTTTTAATATTATTCCTATAGATTGTGATATACCTGCTATAAATACGCTTAATGCGTGTGCTTGCACTGTTTGTGCAATTATATTCGCTTCTACCCGCGGTTTATCTATGGTTAACGCGTGTGTTAATTCGTGAGCAGTTTTTTCTATTTTAATGGAAAATTCTTTAATCGTTTCTTTTGCTTTTTGTCTCATTTGACTAAGCTGTACTTGTAAATATGATACCGAATGCGCAGAACCGAAAATAGTTCTAAATAATTTTTTTAACTCATCCCAAGTTGTGATTTCTTTATACTTTATTGCCTCAAATGCATTATCTTTCAATTGTGCTAAGATAGCCTCTAATATAATCGGTTTTAAGTTGTCGGAAATATTCTTAAAAATAAATACGCATCGTGTTTCAAATGACGCTAATTCTGATTCAGTACCCCCTGAGAAAGAAGGTACCAATTTAAGTGCTCCCTCAAAACCTAATTTATCTGTAGTATTACTTGTGCTAGTCATTTTTATTTTAAGTGATTCGGGGTGGTAAGCTACGATTTGCCAATTCCTATTTATACCCTCAGACATACAAAGTAATATTCAAATGACTTACAATTTTTGCATTTTGAGCTGGCTTCTTTCTTGAGATGCTGAGTTCGTTTTTGCCCTTGCTGGACGCCCTTGAATAATGTCCTCCCTGGACTGACCTGCGTGCTGATATGCTCCGCAGAACTCTCTTCCTTTCTTCCTTCGAGTAGTCCGTGAATGTGGATTCGTCGGTGGGTCTCAAACTACTTTTTTGAGCAAGCCAAAATTTTTCGTTTGAAGAAGTGTGACCCCACACCTGACACCAAATTTTGTGTCAATTTTAGTTGTATCCATTTCCAACGTTAAAATTCAATATAATTAAATTATTATGCACATAAATTTAAAAAACTAAACGTTTTGATATTATATTATATTTATTTATTATTTTGTAAAATATAATAAACGCGTTCGTAAGTAGTAACTACTAACTATAAGTAATAAGTATTAACAATGAAATATGAAACACAATTTTCTGAGTGAGTAGAGTATGTATTAAATAACAATAATAACATTGTACATTTTGTAATAACTGTTTATAGGTTTTTAGTTTATAAACGAAAATTATAATGTGTAGACGTGTAGTCGACCAACTAGTATATCCACGCTTATTTGTGTGTATGTGTATAGGCTATTGGGTAGCGGCCGATACAATAACAATATTACAATAAGTAGATATCAAGAGCTATTAATAGCTTAATATACTCATTGACAACAACAATACCAACACGCTAAGCTGATAAAGTGATAACTGAATGATATAATAACACTATAATATGATTATTGATTATAGTGGTTACGAAACTAAAATAATACGCTGCATGACAAACGGCTAATTTACGATTTACCATAATATCACAAATTTATAATTAAAATTTAGAGCTCCTAAATTGACCGGCTCAGGTGGACTTCTCCGCCTTTCCGCCCTGGCCAGTCCGCCCTTGATTTCACCCAACAAGATTTGACTGACAAAAAAAAGTTACTTGGATTCGTGGTGAATACATAACTCTACCTTTTGATATTTTTGAACCACATCTAAATATAACTGTCGACTTGTCTTCTCCACTACAATTGTTCAGTAATTATTTTTCAGACGAATTATTAGAAACCGCTGTTTTTAACACAAATTTATACGCTGTTCGTTATAATGTACCTAACTTCCCTCCTACTACAGTAGCAGAATTGAAAACGTTTATAGGCATAAATATTTTAATGGGAAATCTTGGTTTACCATGAGTGCGTATGTACTGGGAGCCAAAATTCGCCGTCCCATTAATTTCGAAAAATATGACTTCAAATAGATTTTTTAAATTAAGAAATAATCTACATTTTATAATCGATAAAGACCCGAATACTAATGATAGGTTTTGGAAGGTGAGGTCTTTATATGAAGCTGTACGAAAATATTGTGCTAGTTTACAGCTAGAATCAACATTCAGTGTTGATGAACAAATGGTCCCTTTTAAGGGATAATTAAATGTAAAATAATATATTAAAAACAAACCAATCAAATGAGGCGTTAAATTATTTTGTTTATGTGGAATATCAGGAATGATTTACGATTTTATAATTTATCAAGGATCTACCACGGAAATTAGGTTAGAATATTCTCAATTTGGACAAAGTGCATCTTTAGTAATGCAGTTATCCGAAAGAATTAATGTGCCCAACTGTACATTATTTTTCGATAACTATTTCAGTACGTTTTGGCTGTTTGAATGGTTGAAAAATCGAAATATTTATGCTGCCGGTACAATTAGAGTTAATAGGTTTATGAAACCTCCATTTACTACCGATAAAGAAATTAAAAAACACCACATTAGAGGCTACATGGAAAATTTAATTTGTAATACGTCTGGAGTGGTGTTAACAAAATGGTATGATAATTCAAGTGTAGTCCTGGCTTCAAATTTTTGTGGTATAGGACAAGTTGACCAATGTCGACGTTATGACAAAAAAAAAAAATAAAAAATACATATACATTCAAAGACCGGAAGTTGTAGCCCGTTATAATGAAGGAATGGGTGGAGTAGATAAATGTGATCACTTAATAACGTTGTACAGAATTTTTATAAGGTCAAAAAAGTGGACTTTACGCCTCATAACTCATGGAATTGATATAGCTGCAGTGAATTCATGGATTGAGTACAAAAAAGAAGCAAAATCTTTAGGATTTCCCGAAAAAAAAGTCCTAGATCTTATACACTTTAGACAGTACTTGGCTGAAGCATTAATTTTATCAGGTAAACCCGTTACAAAAAAAAGAGGTCGTCCTGGTAATAGTCTGTCCACATCTATTTTATCTACATCAACACCAAAAACTAAACAGCTACGACCAATTAATGATATGTGATTTGATGATATAGGACATACACCAGTATTCCTGGATAAGAAAGAGGCTGGAAGATGTAAGAATTTTGATTGTAAGTAAACGTATGTAAGCTGTAAAAAATGTAATGTCAACTTATGTATAGCACGTAAGCAAAATTGTTTTGAATCATTTCATTCAAAATAAAAGATAGTTTTAAATATAATTTTGATTTTAAACCATGTAATGTTTTAATTTTAAATTGTTATTTTAATTCCATAGATTATTATTCAATAATTAAACTGATTTTTCTTAATAAAGCATATCTAAATTTATAAGAATCTAAATGATGTAGTATTTTTTGTATTATTTAACATAGATACCTTTACGTCATCTTGTCCTGTTGAGAGAACACATTATATCTCAGGATCAGCCTGTCCAAACAATTTGGGACCAAATTAAAAAAACTAATAAAATTAAGCTTAATTCAAATTAGTTGAAAAAAAATTTTTTTTTTAAATATAAATATTTGACGGAAAGGGTTAATTGTAAAATGTGTGGTAAAAGTAGTTCAATTACTACGGAAAAGGATGTACCAGAAAATAATTACTTACCAATAAATAAAGCTGTAGTTAGTGGAAGTTTATCTGTTGGTATGTAAAAAATAGCAATGAATAATAATCTGCAGTGAGTTTGCAGCCAATTGAATAAAATTGGTGTATTGTACTTTTAAAATGTATTTAAAATACTTACCAAATAATCATTTTACTAATTTATATAAGGGTCTTGGGTAGGTTACTGGTACTGGATGTACCTACTTATATTTTATATTATGCTTTCCGTTTTGTTTACGTTTATATACTTCGAAATTAAAAAAGGAAATAATATTTTATTTATATAGCCAATAGCCATCAATAAAAAAAAAAAAAATCATTAAAGCTTATCTGCAAATATTATTTATGTAGTATTAGACAAATACCTTTAGTACTTACATAGTATTTAAATAATTTTACTAAAATACTTTACAAATAGGAATCGGGTATACACAATTAAATGAACTTTCGGCTTCGCTCGAAATACCTTGCCTGTCAGTTACTTTTTTTTCAAAATTTCTTATAAAAGTTGGAAATGCTGTTCAGGATACAACATGGAAGGAAATGATTAAAGCTGGGAATGAAGAGAAGCAATTAGCTTTAGAATGCGGAAATATTGACGTTGTTGGTACATTAATGTGTACCGTAGTTGCAGATGGCCAGTGGTCTAAACGCAGCTACAAAACTAAGTACGACACATTATCAGGAGTGGTAAGATAATAATAATAATTTTTTCAATGATATTTAGGAATCATATGATATTATATAAAATTTAAAAAAATATTTGTTTATATATAGGCTACAATAATTGAATACAAAACACGTAAAGTTTTATTTGTTGGCATTAAAAATCGCTACTGTTCAGTATGCCAAAGATCGAAATCTATAAACCAAGAAATTCCCAAACATAATTGTTTCCTAAATAAAATTGGAAACAAGCATCCACTGCAATGGTGGCTGATGGTATAGTCCAGTGGTTCTTAACGATGGCGGTACTGCCCCCTTGGGGGCATTTCGGTCTCTCTGGAGCTTTTCCAAACTCGGAGATGAATAATAATATAATTTATTATTATTAGGGCTCGGATTTTAAAGCATAATAAATAACAAAAAAAGCACAAAATTGTTTTAAAAAAGCAAAAATGAAGCAGATTTATTTTTTTAAAAAGCAAAAAAAAAGCATGAATAAAAATTAACATGAATTAGTTATAATTTTAAAAAACCGAATAAAAAAAAATTGAAAAATTAATTTAAATTAAAAAAAGAATTTACTACCATATATTTGGCAAGATTTTCAGAAGTGAAACTGACTCTATTGTCTGACAGGATGTTTTTATACATAGAAAACGAACGCTCTACATCCACTGAAGTGATCGGTGCATACTTCATGCAAGAGGTTTTGTTTAAATCAAACCTATGATAATTAATTTGGTCTGATGAAACTTCACACAGTATATTATTAATGTCCAGTAATTGTTTCCAGCCTTTGTTTTTCAAAAGAACACGATTTAGCTTACCTGAAATAGCAGTTGCAATATCTCCGTGAGCTTCATTTAACTTTTTTTCTGCATCTAAGACAATATTTATACATGTTGTCGATTCGCCTAAAATTATACATATAATTTAGTATTATGATGTTAAATTGTTTAAATACTTTGTTAAAAGTTACCTTTTCCCTCTAATGTTGTAATAATATCTGGTAAAAATCCAAAGTTGGTTGAAATATACACAATATTTGATTGAAGAGATACATTTTGAAATAGTTGTTTCACTACTTTAACACATAGTGATTCTTCTTCGAAGTCTTCAATTACACTTTTTAATTCATTAAAATATTTGCAATAATACTGGACAGCTTTTATCCATGTACCCCATCTGGTCGTTATTGGTCTTGGTGGGTTTGGCAATTCTGGGCATTTATCATTAAAGATTGCTGTACGTTTGGGACATTTTAAAAACGTTTTTTTCATTCCTCCAATCAACTGATCCACATCTTGGTAGTGTGCACGTACTTCTTCGCAAATATTGTGTAATGCATGTGCCAAGCAAGTCACATGTATGAGTTTTGGGTAAAGCGCTTTTATACAATCACCAGCTTTTTTCATATAGGGCGCCGCATCTGAGACAAATAGCAAAACATCGTTATGTTTTACACTATTTCCCCACAAAATATGCATAGCTTTATCGAATAGTTGGAATATTGTACTATGATTCACTTTCTCCAAGTATTCTGTGTGAATAACGAACATATTACTTGGATTTTGTGGTTGTAATGTGCCCACTATTACATTTGCAACATTACGACGTACAGAGTCCGTAGTCTCATCAATAGACACCCATATTTTTTGATCTGTTATTGTATCACGAATTTTTGCCAATGTATTTTCATAGCATGAAATAAAATATCCTTTACGTAATGTCGACTCGTCAGGAATAGTTTTTTTGCAATATTTTATTAAAAATTCACGAAAATGTTTATTATTTAGTTTATTCATTGGAATATTTGCAGCTACCAATGTTGAACATAAATCGGCATTAAAATCTGACTGACTACTAAACTGTTGTAAAAATGGTTGAAGTAATGCAGACTTTTCATTTTCGTGTCTTTTAACAGCTTAAACATGTTTTTCTCTCCGTACATGCTGTTGTATATTATATTTTTTTCATGTGACACTTTTGTTTCACAAAGTTTGCAATATAAAATCGATCCATCTGTTTGAAAAATTTCTTCACCAAATTCTAACTCTAATTTTTTTAAAAATGCATTCGTTTTGACTTTTGGCATTTTAATAAATTACAACACTATAAAGCACTATAAAACTTAAATTTTAAACACTTTGATATCGATGTTATACGAGTACTGAGCGTAGGTTCTACAGATTATATGTAATAGCCGATAACTTATCGGCCCATAAGCTATCTGTAGATCGATAATCTATATATTTAAGGACGTTTCGCATTAATGGTACGGCACGGTCATTATTGCGGGTTTTCACATTTCATATTAAGTAAATAAAAATTTTTATTTTATTTTTATAACATAACAGACATATAAAAATTCCACAGTTAGAATAACTGAAAAAAGCAATAAAAAAATAAAAACAGCATTTACACAAAAAAAAGCAAAAATAAATTCGTTTATTTGGAATCAAATTGATGTGAAACGAATTTATGTATAAAAATTAGATTTCTATCTTAAATATATAAAAAGAAGCATTTCCTTTAAAATCCGAGCCCTAATTATTATTATATAACAACATTACAAATAATTGAACGTGAAATCAGAATAGTTGTAATATACGGCATACGACGTGTTATCTAATCGCATTTTACGTTTATTAATTAAACTTAAATTAATAATGTTATAATATACTAATTAATAAATATATATATATATATATATTTATAAGAAGAAAATTTGATTTTCCACGAGGGGGGGGGGGGCGTTAACAATTAGTTATTACGATAAAGGGGGCGCTGAACTAAAAAAAGGTTAAGAACCACTGGCATAGTCGAAGGTTTTTCAAAAAACGTTGAAATGCATGGACTCAAGTTCAATAGGCTTATTAGTAATAAATCATTTATTTATTTAATTTATAATATATGTATAATATACAAACGCCAAACGGCAATTTTAAATTAATAGATATAACAATAAAATAATAATACAAATACACACAAAATAAGAACATATGTAAAAACACAAGATAATATAAACTAAATGGTAATACCTTAATTAAGTAATATAAAACTATGATATTATTTAATTACTTATTAAAATCAAAATTAAGATTGTTCAGATTACGAAGCATTCTGTGCAAGGGGTGATTATATCCGTATAATGTATTGTGAGTTGGAACTTGGAAGAGTGCGTGATTTCTGGAGAAGAAGGAAGGGATATGAAAACATATTTTAGAGAGGAGATCGGGTGCATCTATGGTGCCACCTAGGAGCGAGGTTATAAAGCGCTCATCAGCATCTTGTCGACGAGTTGACAGCATTGGTATTCCCAATGAACTACGAATTAAGGAATAGTCATGCGTAGGGTGAGGTATCTTCATTATGTAGGCAATGTAGGAAAGAAATCTATTTTGTACACGCTCGAGTCTTAGTTTGTCTTTAGCTAAGTAGGGATGCCACACCAATACACCGTATTCTAATATAGAACGTACTAATGAGAAGTATAATGTGCTGAGACAACGAGCATAAGAAAACTGATTAGTATTGCGTTTAATAAAACCCAATACTTTTAAAGCTTTACCTACAGTGACATTTATATGGTGCTCAAAATTTAATGATGTTGAGTAATGAATACCAAGATCTTTATAGAGGAAGACACGGTTAAGAGAAGTGCCATTAAGAGAATAGTTGTGGTGGATAGGAGATCGCTGCCTAGAAAACGACATAACATGACATTTGCTTATATGAGGCGTGTCCAGAAAGTAAGTGTACTCAATTTTTGTAGGTTTCAAAAAAATTTATTAAAAAAAAAAAATAACGTGGTTACATTAATATATTTGTGTGCTATTTTTCTACATAGTCACCATTTCTTTCAATGCAGGTTGTGAGACGGCAGATTAATTTTTTTATGCCTGCCTCGTAGAACTCTGCCGCCATCTCCTTTGTCCACTTGTCGACCGCCCCCTTCACTTCCTCGTCAGCTGAAAATTTTTTTCCACCCATGTGCTTCTTCAGGGAAGTGAACAAATGGTAATCTGAAGGCGCCAGGTCGGGGGAATACGGGGGGTGGTTCAAAACATCCCATCCAAATGAGTCCAACAATTGCTTCGTGACATTGGCCGTGTGGGGTCTGGCGTTGTCGTGCAGCAGGCAGACTCCGCTCGTTAACAGACCCCTCCTTTTATTTTGAATAGCTCTCCTCAATTTTTTTAGTGTCTCACAATATCTTGCTGCGTTGATGGTCTCCCCCTGAGGTAAATATTCAATCAAAATGATGCCTTTGTGGTCCCAAAACACTGATAACATGATTTTTTTGGCTGAAATGGTGGTTTTGAACTTTTTGGTTGAGGGTGAAGTGATGTGACGCCACTGTTCGGACTGTCTCTTAGTTTCAGGTGTATAGTGTGCAACCCAAGTTTCATCTCCAGTAACAATAGACTTGAGAAAATTATCACCGTCCAGTTCATAGCGTTCCAAAAACTCTCTAGAGGCTTGCACTCGATTCAACATGTGTTGTTCAGTAAGCTGTTTTGGGACCCATCTTGCGCACAGTTTATGAAATCCAAGTGTTTCTGTGATTGTTTCGTGGAGCAGAGACCTTGACAGTTGCGGAAACATTGCAGAAAGTTCATCCAGAGTCAATCTGCAATCGTCACGAACCGCATTCTCGACTTTTTTCACAATGTCGTCAGTCAAAATCGACGGTCTCCCACTCCTCAGATCGTCATGTACATTCGTACGGCCGTTTTTAAACTCCCTACACCACTTGTATACACTGGTGCGATTCATATGGCCTTCACCATAAACGGTTCGTACCTCATTAAAAATCTCATGTGGAGATTTTTCCTTCGCAACAAAGTAACGGATAACGGCGCGGATTTCGCACTTGGCGGCAGACTCGATCGACATGTTTAACAAGAAAAATTCGTGAGACTACAGTTTACAACGTACTGAACTCGTTCTGGTCTTGTTTTAAAGGTTAGGAGTAACGCTATACGGCAGTGTAGCTAACATAGTAAAAAAATATTCCCTATGGCCGTGAGAGCCTCAGTACACTTACTTTCTGGACACGCTATTAAGGCTAAGACCAATAGAGTACGCCCAACTTGCAAAAATATCTAATTCTGACTGTAGGATATGACATTGATTAAGATTGTCTATTTTAAGGAATATTTTTATGTCATCAGCAAAAAGAAGGAGTTTAGCCTTAGTGATCCATTTGGTTATCGAGTTTACAAACAGAATAAATAGAAGAGGACTAAGGTGGCCTCCTTGAGGGACTCCAGATGGTATCACAGCTAACTCCGAAAGAGCATTTTTGATTTTTACGAATTGTTTTCTACCTGTAATGTAAGAGTGCAACCAAGATAGTAGGGGATTCCCAATGCCTAAAGACTTGAGCATCATTATAAGGCAATCGTGGTCCACTGTGTCAAATGCTTTATTAAAATCTGTAAAGATTACATCTACCTGACCTCTGTGTTCGATAACTTCTGATAAATAAGAAGAGAAAGCAACACCATTTGTTACGGTTGATTTATGTGATCTAAAACCATGCTGCTCACTTATAATAAGATGATTAAGACTACGCTTTATTCTGGAGTATACAATCGATTCAAATAATTTACCAATATGTGGTATTATAGAAATTGGTCTGTAGTTTTGGATATCAGAAGCGTCACCAGATTTCAGAACAGGTGATATAGAGGATATTTTCCAAACCTTAGGAAATATCCCTAAATCTAATGAACGCCTGAAGTAAATAAATTGGATAAGCAATAGAAAAAACGACAACTGTACAAGCATTGAGCGGATATGTCATCCGGGCCATTAGAGTAAGTATTTTTTAACGATTTAAGAGCAGAAAAAACATCGTCGACAGTAAACGTTATATCGGAAGGAAGTTCATAGGATAAGTAATCAGATGAGCCAGTAAATGGTGAAAGTTGGTAAGCCGAGGAGTTGAACGTCAAGGAGAAATGAGTTGAAAACAGATTAGCTGATTCAGTTGGAGTATTTGAGGCAATATTACCGAGATGGAGTGATGACGGAATTGGAGGTTTCTGTTTTAGATTATTTACAAATTTCCAGAATTTGGAGGGGGAAGATGATAGAGTCTCTTCGGTATGCCTAATATGAGTAGAGTAATCAACTTTTGACTGGCGTTTACATTTTGCTCTATATTCAGAGAAAACGAGATAATCAGATATCAACTTGGTTCGCTTATAAACTGCATAGGCTTTCTTCTTTGTTATTATAAGGTTTTTGAGAATGGTGGATGTCCATTTAGGAAATTTAGAAGGTGAAAAAACTTAAGTGGGAACAAACTTATTTATAGAGCTTAGAAGTGCATCGTTAAAGCAGCAGCAGAATCATCAACTGAATAAAGCAAAAAAGTATTTTCCCAATCAAACGATCCTAGATAACGGAGCATGGATTTATAATCAGCCGATTTATAATCACGGTATTTATGTGCGTCTTGAGCAGTTATCGGAGATGGAAATGGAAAAGATACAAACAAAGGTAGGTGGTAAGAATCCGGAGAAACGATTGGAGTGTTGGCTAGTTGGACAGTAGTTGTGTCAAAACTAGAAAAGATAAGGTCAAGAAGGCAACCACGGGCATTAGACACCTGATTGTGCTGGTAAAAATTATAGTACGAGAAAGAATCGACAAGATGAGTAGAAGTGTTAGACATGGTACCAGATGCGAAAAGACCTTGGTTGCTTTTAGACCATTTAATAAGAGGTAGATTATAGTCACCACAGAGAAGAATAGAAGTAGGGTTGGTAGATGATATTAAGTGTTCGATAGAGCTGGTATGGGCTTCAAAATCTGGGAGCGTGGACACGGGTGGTAAGTAAACTGCACCTATAAGAATTTATTTAATGGGCAATGTGAACACGATTTTTTTTAAGGATCTAATATTATTTTTTTATTTTTATTATAAATTATAATTTATATTAATTTATAGTATTGATTTTTTTTTAAACTGATTATTAATTTGATTTATATATCATAATATTTTGAATATTTTGATGGAATAACAACGAAAATTAACAAATATTATCATTTTATTCTTATTATTTTTTCTACTTCACGAATCATTTCATTATTTTCGTTGGTGTTAAAAAGGACCTGTATTAACTATTGTCTATTACAATAAATTATAATTTATAATAAAAATAAAAAATAATATTAGTTGCTTAGAAAAAAGTCGTGTTCATATTGCCCGGCAAGGACCACATTGACTGGTATTCCACATTTTCTGTAACATATCTATATATATTTATATATTATACTATAATAACTTACGTTATAATTAATTAAAAATATTTTTCTAAGCTGAGTAATAATTAATGTATTGGTTTTCCAATGATGTTTGTGCTTTTATAAAATTAATTTTTAGTACTTGTGTGTTTAGGAGGGGAGAAGACAATATTTAGTGTATAGCAGAGTAAAATTTTAAATAATATTTTTAAATTTTATTTTTAGGCGATGGAAACAGTAGTGTCGTAAAACAACTAAATGAGGATTTACCATATGGCCTACCATATGATACAGAAAATCGAATGTCGAAACCCCTTGTTACGCAATTACATTACTAAACTTAAAATGGTCGCAACAAAAACTGAGTATCCAGTAACTATCAGAAAGTTTGTAGTGATTAATATTTTAAAATTCAGATCTGATGTAACTAAAGCAATTACTTATCACAAAAACATATTGAATAAATCAAAGATTCAGAAAATTGCAGGTTTTTACAGGTAATTCAATTTGTGTAGCCGTGTTTTTAAAATTAAACTTACTATCGTTAAAAAAATTATTCGCAGACTGTTCGATCCTTTTGTCCATTGTACCCACTTTACGTTGCCCTGGATCTTGGACATATGATCCACGACCGCCGCCCTGGTCCGGGTAATGATGCTGACGCCGCCGCCAACGGCTCTTTGTTTGTGTTCTGCTCCGTCGCCCGTTATTTCACGTGCTCATGTGATTTTGCAATTTGCTCATACTTTGCATATAGCTTCTTTGTCAATTGGCTTTTATAATATATTAAGGTGATTATCCGCTCCGATTTCACCGTTTGCTCGTGCTCCGCTCTTCAATAACGCGTATACGTGTGTGCGTGATCCGTATCCGCGTGTACAGTAGTTCGGCGCTCTCCAACATCCACGTGGTTCCAGCTCCGGAGTTTTCCACAGCTCAAGAGGGAAAAGCAGGTCAGCTTCCCATCATTGAAGATCGTCATCGAAGTCAGTTCTCTTCAGGGTGGTGCTCCCCATCCCCACCATAAACATATATATACATGTTGTTAATGGTACTCACCTTATATTATTTCGTAATACATATATTTTGTATAAATATTATTGTTTGATAATTTAATTAATTAATTATGTTGCATATTCAGCATTTATATTACATTTAATATTTATATAAAATCAGCAGTATCATATTACGATCGGTGGGGACTGTCCATCGATTATAATTATTATGTAAAATTACAATGTACGATCACTACGATTTATGCTGTCAACAATAAAGGTTTATAAAACATGTTTATATTGTTATTTATAATAATAATAATTAACAAATTGGCGACGAGGAAAATATTAATTTAATCGTAATCACTAGTGTATTAAAAATTTCAAGTGTTGTATTCATACTAATACAAAATGGCGACTCCTAAGACAGAATCCATTGTGAACTTCAATCAAGTTATAGGGTCACCTGGAACCTTTGAAACAGGTATGGATATTACAATTTTTGAATCAAAATTGACAAATTTTTTTTTGGCAAATGCAATCGAAAATAATATTCAAAAAGAGCAATATTATTATCATTCGTTAGTGAAGAAATTCACAAAGTACTTTTTAGTCTATGTGTTCCTAGCACGCCCAACGATGTTGAGTATGACACTCTAATAAAAAGTTTGAACAAATATTTCAAATCAATAAAATCGTACTTTGCGGGTAGGTATACATTTTATCAAGCTAAACAAAGACAGGATGAATCAGTGTGCCAATGGGGTGCACGTGTCAAAAATCTTGCTTCAAAATGTGGTTTTTCGTCAGAACTATCAACGGTTATTCGAGACATATTCGTTGTCGGTATGGGTTCAGGACCAATTCAAGATCGTCTGTTAGAAGAAGAATACGCAGACTTGAAGTATCAAAAGAAAAAAAATGGACATAATCGAGCCAAGCAGGGTTTCAACACTCACAAAGAATCAAAAATCAAATGTGAGATTTGTGGCCGTTCCAATCATTTTCAAAAAGACTGCAGATACAAGGACTACAAATGCAACAATTGCGGTGAAAAGGGTCATTTGTCTACTGTATGTAAAAAAGGTAAGAAGGAAATGAAAAATAACAAAACACAAAATAAATTTTTATATGATAACGATGATGATGACGAAACAGTTAATTATGATCTTTCAAATACTTTTTTTTCTATAATTGATCAAAACTCTCAAAACAAAGCTGTGAAACCGTTTACAGTAAATTTAATTGTAGAAAAAAACAATGTAAGCTTCGAAATTGATAGCGGTTCACAACACAGCGTAATTTCAAAAAGATTATATAGTCAACTGTTTAGTCATATCGAATTAAAAGATAATGACATTTCGCTATCTGATTACGTCGGCAACGACATTAAACCGATAGGAAAAATATTTGTCGACTCGGTATATCAAAACAAAAAATTTACGATGTGTCTTTATGTAATCGACAATGGTGGTCCTCCATTAATAGGCCGAATCGATATAAAACATAAAATGTTATACCTTGTTCAATATGGAAAATGACGTAAGTGTAGATAATATTATAAAAAAATATAACAACGTTTTTAAAGATGAAATAGGTACTTTTAACAAATACGAAATTTCATTAAATATCAAAGCTGGGGCGGTACCTAAATTTTGCAAACCTAGGTCTATCCCTTTAGCATTAAAAGAAAAAGTTGAAACCGAAATTGATCGTTTAATTAAAAGCAATATTTTAGTTCCTATCGACTATAGTGAATGGGCAACTTCAATAGTACCAATATTGAAACCAGATGGCACGGTTAGAATTTGTGGTGATTTTAAAATAACAATAAATCCGGTATTAGAAGGGACTGAATACCCTCTTCCAAAAATAGAACATTTATATGCAAATGTTAGTGGTTCAAGATATTTTTCGAAAATAGACTTAAAAGACACATATCAACAAATGGTTATTAAAGAATCTGATCGCAAATATACCACTATTAATACACATAAAGGTTTATTTAACTATACCCGTAACCCTTTTGTAATAAAATCGTCGGCTGGGGAGTTCCAAAAAGCTATGGAAACTTCCACAGCGGGTCTTGAGGGCATTGGTATATTCCAAGATGACATTATTGTTGCAGGTTCCACTATCACAGAACACAACTCTCGTTTAGAAAAATTACTAAATGTATTGTCAAATGTTGGTTTAAGAGTGAAGTTGAATAAATGCAAATTTATACAAAAGTCAATTGAATATTTAGGTCACAGGTTAGATGAAAATGGTTTACACACACTAACAAAACACACAGATGTTATTAAAAACGCCATGGTCCCAGAAAATAAAACATTGCTAAAATCATTTTTAGGTTTAGTTACGTACTATATAAAATTTATTCCAAACGCTGCTAATATTTTAAAACCATTGTACATGCTTTCACGTAACGGCACTGAATGGAATTGGACATCAGAATGTGACCTAGCATTCAACAAAGTTAAACAAATTTTAATCTCGAAACCCGTATTAGCACATTATGATCATAATATTCCAGTTAAACTCGTAGTAGACTCATCATCCTATGCACTAGGTGCAGTACTTTCACATGTACACCCAGATCGTACAGAAAAACCTATAGCCTACGCATCAAGGGTTCTATCTAATTCTGAGTGTAAATTTCCACAAATTGAAAAAGAAGCCTTGGCAATTATATACGGGGTTACGAAATTTTATGACTATTTATATGGTAGACATTTTCTATTAGAAACCGACCATAAACCGTTAATACATATTTTTGGTGATAAGAAAGGTATCCCAATTTACGCAGCTAATCGGTTACAACAGTGGGCCTATGTTTTATCATCATTTGATTTCGAAATAAAATATGTGAAATCCGAAGATAATACAGCCGATTTCTTATCACGAATGAAAAGTTCAAAATCAAAAATCGAAAATCATAATGAAGAATGTATTAGTCTCAATTTTATTCACGAAAAATCACCTTTCACATTAGACTGGTCTAAAATAAAAATTGAAACAAGCAGAGACACGATTCTCGCCAAAGTATTAAATGCAGTCAAAACAGGAGAATGGAATAGTGATTTTTCTAACATTTTAGAACTTAAGTCGTATAATTTACGAAAAACTCAAATTTCAGTGGAACAGGGATGCCTATTGTGGGGTTACCGTGTTATTATACCAGCTAAATTTCGAAATAATATACTTAGCGAACTTCATTCATGTCATATGGGTTCTTCCAGTATGAAAAGTTTAGCGAGATCATACTTTTGGTGGCCAGGAATGGATAAACAAATCGAAAATATCACGCAAAATTGCGACAATTGTCTTAATGTTAGACAAAATCCACCAAAATCTATTATATCACCGTGGAAATGGCCAGAAAAACCGTGGACTAGAGTACATTGTGATTTTCTTGGATCATTTCAAAATAAATATTTTTTTTATCATTGTTGACGCAACCACAAAATGGTTGGAAGTATTTCAAGTAAATTCTATGACAGCGCACATTGTTATTCAAAAAATTTCAGAAACTATAGCACGATTTGGCATTCCAAAAACAATTACATCAGACGGCGCAAAATGTTTCGCAGGGTTTGAATTTCAAGTATTTTGCAAAAATCTAGGCATAAGACACATGACAGGAACACCATTTCACCCAGAATCAAACGGTTGTGCGGAATCAGCAGTCAAAACAATAAAAAATTTCTTTAACCCTAGATCGCTAACCATACGTCAATGTGACGAACACTGATATTTTATTGTTGCTATTTTTAGGGCATTTTATCTAATATCATTAAACCCTCCTTGTATCTCTCATATATTATGTCCTATATCTATCCCGATAACGTTTAGCGTTCTAGCATGACTAGTGACTGTTCAGCCGTTGATTGTGTAAGAATTACTTCGCCGAATCGACGAATGGTAAGTAATTGCAGTATATTTGCATTCGTTTATTTGACGAATCGTTATCAAAATATGTTATTTTTTGTTCGTTCATGTGACGTATCGTTATAAACGACGGTGTTCTTTTGTAAAATTGAAATAAATGGATTTATTATAAATATTCTAGATGGCACGTGAAATAATGGATGAGAATGATGTACTGAAGGCACTGGAAGAACTGGAAGAACAAGATAGTGAAAATGAAGATATAGTAGAAGATTGTGAAGACGACAGTGATGCTGACCCCGACTATGACCCAAATCCAATCGAAGAAGCAAATTTAGAAGAAGCCATTTTAGTAATTGAAAATTCTGTTGAGAAAACGAAAAAGAGGTCTAAAGTAAATAAGCCGAATGTTAATGAAATTCCAACCATCGAAACACGTCAGAACATACTACCACGTGAGTCATTAATTTGTTTTGATACAGATAATGTTGTAGGAAAAAATGGATTTACATGGAAAAGTAAACCTTATTTGCTTCCATCTACTTCTAAGACCGCCACTAAAAACATAGTTCATATTAGACCTGGGCCAACAAAAAATGCTATTTATGCATTAGAGCCACTAGAGTGTTTTTTATTATTTTTCTCGTCTGATATTTTGAATAAAATAATTAATCATACAAATGAAGAAATTTTTCGTCAAAAACAAAACTATACACAGAATAATCAAAAAAAAAAAGTACTTTACAAAATATTAATTTAAATGAATTAAAAGGCTTATTGGGTATTTTAATCTCATCTGCTGCAATGAAAAATAACCACTTGTCGGCAATTCATTTGTTTGACATCTCACTTTGTGGCTATAGATACCGTTCTACAATGTCACTTGCCAGATTTAATTTTTTAGTAAGTTGTTTAAGATTTGATTCAAAAAATACTAGAGAAAATAGAAGACTTATAACTAAATTTGCGCCAATTTCGGAAGTTTGGGAAATTCGTATTAAAAATTGTGAAACTTTATATAAGCCAAGTTCATACCTAACTATTGATGAACAGTTGGTTGGTTTTAGAGGCCGATGTCCATTTAAAATGTACATTCCATCTAAACCAAACAAGTATGGTGTAAAAATAATAATGATGTGTGACAATGCGACCAAGTATATGATAAGCGCATTGCCGTATTGTGGTAAGGGAACTGTTCCATCTAATGAACCTGCTGCTCATTACTTTGTTGAACGTTTAATTTCATCAGTAAAAGGATCCAACCGAAATATTACCATGGATAATTGGTTTACTAGTGTTCCATTGACACAAAAATTACTTGCAGATTACAAACTTACTGTTGTTGGAACAATAAAACGAAATAAACGAGAATTTCCAAATGAATTCATCGATCTAAAATATATCAATCGAAAAGCATATTCATCGTTATTTTTATTTTCCAATAATTTGGTAGCTGTGTCATTCAAAGCAAAACCAGACAAACTTGTAACTTTAATTTCTTCACTTCATGATGATAACACAATAGATGAAACAAATAAAAAACCAATTATAATTATGAACTATAATGAAACAAAAGGTGGTGTCGATAGCTTTGATCAAATGTGTCAGAATATGAACGCTGGCAGAAAAACACAACGTTGGCCATTATGTATTTTCTATAACATGATTAATATAGCTTCAATTAATGCATATGTTATTTATTTACATAATTTTTGCAAAAATAATACTTCAGGCTCGAAACCCTTGTCTCGTTTTCAATTCATGATACGTTTACAAGAACAACTATGTGAAGATTGGATGAGATCAAGACTTTCTATTCCCACATTGCCGACAAATTTGAAGAAACATATTGAAGATAGTTTAGGAATAAAAGACACAGTTCAAATACAATCTCAAGAAACAGAAGAGGAAACATCAATCAACAAAAGAAAAATTTGCACTTTTTGTAACTATAAAAAAAGGCGAATGACAAAAACTCAATGTGCAACATGTAAAAAACATATTTGTGGAGAACATCAAATAGTAACTTGTCCAATTTGTAATGCTAAATAATCTGTATATTACCTACACTTATATAATTATTTTAAACCTTTATAAAGTTATAATTTATGTTTACGATTTTACATTTTAAAAATGAGGAAAAATGTTTTTTTACTAATATTATTTACAATAAAGTTATCCAAAAGTTTAATTATTGTGTTTTTATAAATTATTTTTTTGATTCATTGAAAAAAAAAACAATTAAAAATGGTTAAACGTTAATAATATTTATAGTATTCGTCATATTGACGAATGGTTAGAAATAAAGGCAAATAAATAAGGTTAGTAATCTAGGGTTAAAAAATGTTTGTTCGACTGCACAATCCCAATTAAATAAATTTCTTTTAATGTATCGTAACACACCGCACTCTACAACACGAGAAATGCCAGCTCAGCTAATGTTAGGTCGATCAACACGTTTACAATTTGACGCATTAATGCCGAATACAAGTGAAGTGGTTATCGAATGACAAATATCACAAATAAAGAATGGTGGTAATAGGACCGTATCATTTAATATAGGCGATTATGTTTTAGCTAGAGATTATAAGAATAATAACAATAAATAGTAAAAAGATAAAATTATTAAATCCATTAGTTGCAATACGCATGATGTAAAACTCGATGATGGAACTATTTGGAAAAGACATAACGATCAATTACTCATTGATAAATCAATGACACCAGCGAGTATTTCTATTTCACTTACACCCGATAGAAACATAAATGAAAGTACTGAAAATACTGAAATAGTAGGAGTTGTAAATCAAAATCCGAATCCTACAATAATAAATAAAACACCCAGACCAATTAGATCCAGAAAACCGCCTCAGCGATACTCTCCAAGTGATTATGACTAATGTAATTAAATCAGTTGGATATATATAAAAAAAAAAAAAAAAAATACTAACATAGCTAGTAAGTATTAAGTAACATACAAAATGTCAAAATATTATATGCCTATATATTTTTTTTTTTTTTTTATAATTTTTTAAGGAAAGAGGTGTTGCATATTCAGCATTTATATTACATTTAATATTTATATAAAATCAGCAGTATCATATTACGATCGGTGGGGACTGTCCATCGATTATTATTATTATGTAAAATTACAATGTACGATCACTACGATTTATGCTGTCAACAATAAAGGTTTATAAAACATGTTTATATTGTTATTTATAATAATAATACTTAACAAATTACAACATAAGCCCCCATCACTTTCGAGGTCCCGGAGGACCGTGTGATCATTGACAACCTCGATAGGTGTTAGAGAGGCTCACTGACGCAACACAGACCTTAAAAAACATTTAAAGAATGCACCCTATCATAGATTTAGACAACACCAAGAATGTAATTCTTTTTTTTGTAAAGGGTCAAAAATAGGTGAAATCCAACAGGATACCGGAAGCATTAAGATGTAGTATTTTACTAGAAATAGACAAAATTATGTCTCGCTTAGTAAATAATAGCTCTAGTTTAATCGAAGATCTTGATAATTTAACTCAATTATCAATAAATACGTTGGCGGAAAAAGAATTAATTTTTCTCAAAGTAATAATTATTCAACCAGGGTAAAAGCAGCTATTATTTCATTTAATTCTAGAATCTACTTACGCACAATACATAAAAAAAAAATGAATTTTAGTCCAGGTGATTCGACATATATAGATACAGTTAGAATTATTATCCTACTATACTAATGTAATAGTATTTAAATGGGTCTGATATGTTTGCCCGACACTCGAATGCCCGACACTTCAATTGTCAGACACCATTTGCCCGACAATACTTTTACCCGACACTACATTTACCCGACAATATATTTTACACAGTGCCGCAACTAGGCTTTGTGGGGCCCTAGTGCAAATTTTATTGTGGGGGCCCCCTCTTAAAGGGATTTTGTAATAACTTAATTTTA
>NW_020271390.1:0-8250 GCF_002803265.2 Melanaphis sacchari | reverse complement strand
TGGGGGTGCTACGCACCCCCGGTCCCCCCGCTAGTTGCGGCACTGATTTTACATATTTTTTTTTTTTTACTGTACGTAATACTAATATAAAATCTTTTTTTATTATTATTATTTATCCAGAGGATAAGTAATACTAACGTGGTTTCTTCTCTGGCTCTCGATACAAAAGCAAAAAAAAAAAAAAAAATTATTATTATTTATTATTATACAATAATTCAGAAAAACCTAAATCAGACGAGTATTTTATCATGGATAATAATGTTATATGTGAAATAATAAGATAAATAAAATGTTATTGCGTTTTCGGTCACGAACTATACTGCTATTCACGATAATATTTTTATTTCCAAATAAACCAATAGGCGATAGACAGATAAAGCGACCGTAGATTTTTGACGCGACGTTTAATAGTTTAGTGCACTCAGTACAGTACAGTTATAGCCGTTATAGGTACATATTTAGTACAAATTTTACTCCTTTCTTTTAAAAATATTATTATTTTGATTTTATTCCGTTTAATTCTATTTAAATTATTTTTTTAAATATAAATTGGAAGATGGCACAAATTTGTAAAACTGTTTCATCAAATAGAGGTAATATAAAACTTGTTATCGATGGTTATATAATGACAAAAGACAAAAATAGAGATGATTTATATTATTGGTGCTGTGAAAAAAGGAAAACTCTCCATTGTAGTGGTTATGCTTGTACCATTCTAATTAATGGTCAGCACAACTTACGAAATAAAAAAGAGCATAACCATAGCCCCGATGCTACTAGAAAAGATATCATCACGGCTGTTCATAATTTAAAACGAAAGGCTCGTGAGACTAATGACACGCCTGCACAATTAATACAAATTGAAACCAATGCTGTTTCTAGCCTAAGTCAACCATCGTTGCCGAATAATCATGCTTTACGTCAAATTATAAAAAGAGCACGTAGAAAAGATATACTTATTCAACCAACTTCCATTGACAATATAAATGTACCATTACCCCTTAGAACTATTAATGGACAAATTTTCCTAGCAAAAGACACATCCTTTGACAATGAAAGAATACTTTTATTTACAACTAAATTTAACGTTGAACATTTGAAAAAAAGTTCATATTGGATCATGGACGGTACTTTTAAAACTGTTCCGACACTTTTTCGACAATTATATACAATACATGCTATAGTAGGAACAGGAGAAAATGCAAAAATATTACCTCTTGTGTATGCTTTAATGACGAGTAAAACAGAAGAATGCTATACTCGCCTTTTTGAAAATTTAAATAATTTTGCAGCCGAAAATGAATTGGAATTAAATCCTCAATATATTTTAACTGATTTTGAGCAAGCGGCTATAAATGCTTCAAAATGTGAATATCCAGATACAAATTGTATAGGTTGTCTTTTACATCTAGGTCAAAGTGTATGGCGTCAAATTCAAGCAAATTCTCTTAGTAAAAGATATGGAGAAGATGAAGAATTTAGTTTGAAACTACGTCAGCTTATTGCTCTTGCTTTTCTTCCACTTACTGAAATACCAGGTGCATTCGATGAATTGAAATTTACTTTTCCCGAAGAAGATTCTGAGGTAATGCAATGGTTTGAAAACAATTATGTGCATGGTAGAATTAGAAGGATAATGAGAGGAGGTAATGTAAGTCGCACAGCTCCTTTATTTCCACCAAAATTTTGGTCCGCATTTGAGCGAATGGTATTAGGAATTCCTAGAACTCAAAATCGCGTAGAGGGTTGGCACAGACGTTTTGAAACTCTTGTTGGAAAATGTCATGTTGGTGTTTACACAAAAGAAATTAAAAAAGAACAAATTCAAATGGAACAGAGAGCCGAAGATATAATTCGTGGAAGGGCACATACTCCAACTCGTAGAGAATATGCTGAACGAGAAAAACGTATTAGTGCAATTATAAATGACAGGGAAAATCGATCAAATTTATCATTTCTAAGGGGAATCGCTCATAACATTAAATTGTAAGTAGTAAAATGTTTTTATTATTATTAATTCTTGACACAAATTTATTTATAAATTATAATATAATAATTAAATAAATTTATTTATAATTGATATTGTCGGGCAAATGGTGTCGGGCAATTAAGATGTCGGGCAATTGAATGTCGGGAAAATGTACTGATCCCTATCCAAAATAACTATAGGAAGAAAATTGTTAGTGCGCAATCAGAAGGTCCTGACAATCATTATGGCAGTGGTTCTCAACCTTTTTGGATTCGTGTCACCCTCATCCACGATAACCCAACACTACGTCTCCCTAACATCAAAATATTAGTTATATAAAAAACAAGCACTATAAAAAATATAGTACACAGAAAAATAATAACTGAAAATTTTATTTTTGCTTTACTGTTAAATTAACATTGAAATTTAAAATTTAAAAAAAAAATTAAGATTTTTTAAAATATATATTATATAATAATTGAATAAACTATAAAATCTAAAAATTAATGAGAAATTTGACCCTGGTTATTTTTACATAGTTGTGGAATTCAAGGGTTGATGGTTGATAGAGCGAGTCTCATATCGTCTTCTAGTGTTGTTTTTGTAAGTCTTTGGCGTTTTTTTGTTTTAATATTTGTGAGCGCACTGAATCCATGTTCGCATAGCCAGGACGTCGAAAATTGAAGTAGCACTTCAATAACTTTCGTTGATAGTCGAGGGTATTCACTGTGGAGACTCACCCAAAAGCTGTTGAGCGACATTTCTTTAAATTTTAGTTGCAGCGTACGGTCGTTTTTTAGTTCCACAGCTTCCTGTTGTAATTCACAGTCATCTGTTTGCACTAAGGATGTAAATGGGTTGCGAACCCAGTCATACTGTTTCACATTCAAGTCTGGAAAATAATATTTCAATGACATTTGCAAGGCCTGCAAGTGACTTCTTATGGCTCCCAGAACTTCAGGATTAGAGTTTTCTTGACTTGTAAAAAGTGGAAACATAGCTGTCTTTCCTTGATCCAAGTTTGTACACCAAATGGAGATTTTTTCTTGAAAAGCTGAAAGTTTGTCGGTGGAAGTTGAAACATTTTCTAATGGCCCTTGCAAACTAGAATTAACTAGGTTAAGATTCTGAAAAATGTCAGTCAAGTACGCAAATTTTGATATCCAATCGTGATCTTCCAAAAAAACTTGTAAATTCTTCATTGCCTTCTTCCATGAAAAACAGTAAAAGTTCCTCTTTAAGTTCATAGAGACGTGCTAAGACCTTTCCTCTTGATAACCACCTCACTTCGGTATGGTACAACAAATTTGTAAAACCAGCATCCATTGAATTACAAATTTCGGCAAAAATCTTACTTTTCAAGGGCTTTCTTTTAATGTAGTTGACAATACGAACAGCATTAATCAAAATAGAATTGAGATCACTACCCAACGTTTTTGTCATCAGCGCTTCTCTGTGGATGAAACAATGAGTTTTAACGATTAATGGGTTTTTCATTTTAGCGAGTGTAACAAACCCTTTGATATTCCCGGTCATATTTGGAGCTCCATCAGTGCAAATTCCAACACAGTCACTCCACAATATTCCATTATTTTCAATAAAAACATTGATTGTTTTAAAAATGTCTTTGCCTCTTTTGTTTTTAACTCTTTCAAACACAAAAACTGGTTTATAATATCATAACCAACAACAAAACGAACAAATCCTATCATGTAACATTTTCCGTCACTAACAGTTGAATCGTCAACTTGAAGTGTGAACCGAGAAAGTTTCATCTTTTCTACGGTGTGTTGTTTTATATCTACAGACATATCATTTATGCGACGAGTAATAGTGTCATTAGACATCGGTATCTTATCTATTTCAAGAGCCGCTTCATCTCCAATCATTATTCGCACCATTTCCTTACCCGCAGGTTTGATTAAATTTTCTCCAATAGTATGCGCTTTCATGTTGTTAGCAATCATTTGGGAAACAACAAAACTAGCTTCGAGAGCCCTCTCAGAAATTTTAACTTTTTTTGTGAACTTGATTGCTTCTTTTTTTTGGCAACTTAAAGGTCTTTTGAAATAGTGAATATCTTTGCACTTCAAGTGAAAATGTTGTTTAATAAAATGTCTGTTTAATTTGTTGGGCACCATCGATTCGTTGGTAAATGTTTTTCCACATATGATACACTCGGGAATAGGTTCATCTTCTGGACCACACCATGTGAAACCAATGGATATATAAGATTCATCGTATAACCGACACTTACCTTTACTCTGTTTTGACGGCCGAGCAGTTGATGGTGAATTCCCACTCATTTTTAAAGTCCCGGAAGTTGATGGTGAGTCTTTACTCTGTTTTGACGTTCCAGAAGTTGATGGTGAGCTTTCAATCAATTTCGAGGTCCGAGTAATAAATCTATCCATACTTATAGCAAAATAATAATAATAATATTAAATAATATTTAATAATAATATTTTCGATTTTTCACAAATAAATTATTATTACCTGCACTCGCTAACGAAAAATACAACACTGTCAAGGTTAAGTATAATAAAATATATACTAAAAATACTTAAAAAAGTTTATAGTATTTAATAGGTACAATTTAAAATGAAGAATTACAATTTTAACTAAAATAATAAACACTTTATACTAGCTTGAAATAATAATTCACAGTAATCAGTAAAGTATATAATAGTATGAAAAACTGACCCATTTCAGATAACGTAGCGTTGTCGCACGTCGAACGAACGTATTTATCGGATTAGATCTAGATATTAGTGTTAACTATAAATAGAAATAAATAATACAAAGATAAGAATTTTTTCGGTATCTGTGCCGTTTAGTGTAAACAATTATTGCGTTATTTGACTGCGGTAGCAATCACATGATTACCGTTACAATAATACGATTTTTTTTCGAAAAAAATTCTATATTTTTAAACTTTTCCCCAAGGTTTTCTTGTCACCCCTACATTGAATCCATGTCACCCCGGTTGAGAACCACTGCATTATGGGTTAGCTGAACTTCTTATAGATACATTAGATGAAGATGATTTAGAAAAAAGAAAAATGAATTTATTCAATACCTGCGTAAAGTTGACTGAAAACAAATATAGGTTAATATGTAAAAACTTGAATCCTAACTGGTTTCAAGAACGTAAATTAGGTTGACAGCTTCGCGGTTTGGCGAAATTTGCAAAATACGACAAAATACCAGGTGTAAAACTATAGTTCTCAGTAAACCCCCAATAACATCAAAACAAATGACCTATGGACATAATATGGAACATAAAGCTAAGAAGAAACTGGAGGAAATCATTAATCTTGATGTTCAATGAAGTGGTCTTGTTGTAGATCTTAGTTTTCCATACTTAGCAGCGAGTCCAGGTTAATATTTAATTTTTTTATTAACTATGTCGTAAATCCATTTAGTTTTTATTTTATTTAGTACCTATATAAATTAGAAAATGTATATTATAATATTTTTATTTATTGTAGATGGTTTAGTTGGGGATCAAGCTATTATAGAGATAATATGTCCATACGTAGCAAAGGATAGTGAAAACAGTATTGATGCCGTAAATAATAAACTTGTAAGTTGTAAGCTAGGTTTTTTAATTATATAGTACTTATAAATAAATAGATTTATTGTAATATATTTTTATTTTATTTTTTTATTTTTATGTATTTATGTTTTTGATAACAAGCTTGGTGTACATTATCTTAAATTAACTATTTATTTTTTTTGTGCGCTTTTCTAATTCTCATTGTTACGCGCTTCTGTTCATTCCAAATATTAACTATTGATAGTGCGTTGTGAGTGTTTTCGTCCTTTTTCGTCTTAGATCTACTTTTTTCTGGTCGCTTTTTGCTGTGGATGTTGATCGTGAGTACTCATTTTTCTGTTTCCGTTATCACTGCGGTGATTTCACATTATCAGTATACTCATTACCAGGACTTGGATCAGCTGTTTATTTTATTTCTTGAAGACTTTAACGCTGGGTACTAAAGTACTTTAGCTCCCGCATATTTGGCCTTATATTCAACACACTGTGCATTACTGTTCATCTGGTGGTATCCTATTGTACCATGTCTACTACCTTGAAACCTACCACTCGATCTGCCACTAAATTACCGGCTGTTGCTTCACCTAAAGTTACACATTTATCTGCTTGCACCTCTTCAACAAACGATGACATCATGACCGCATTGTCATCTCTCCGTAATGAATTTTCTGAGTCTTTTAAAAATCAATCAATTAAGCAAGATAACCTATTTAAAGTGCTCAAGGCTGACATTGTAAAACTGTCCTCTCTTATCGCTGCACTCAAGGCTGAAAATAACATTCATAAATCAGACGTTGAATTTCTTAAAGATAAAGTTGGTAAGCTTGAATCCCTGGATTCTCCTGCCTCTTCTCCTTCTGTTGTTGCCCAAGTTTTCCAGGAAACTTTTGAACGGGAAAGATGCTCAACCAACCTATTGGTATACAGTATTCCTGAGTCGTCAGCCGAATCTACCTCTCAGCGTATCTCCGACGACAAATCTGCACTTGAGAAAATTGTAGTGCCTCTTATAGGAATTCTTCCTGCTCACTACAAATTGATTCGCTTGGGTAAAGCTCAACCTAACAACACACGCCCCCTGAAAATAATTCTCGAGTCTAAAGAATGTGCCTCTAATATATTATTCAATTATCATGATGCTTAGAAAAGTGGTACTAATCTCCCGCCTAACCTTCGCATTGCTAAAGATAAGACTCTCCTATAACGGACCCTACTGCGTAACTGCCACTCTGAACTTGATCGTAGAACTCAAGCCGGTGAAGTCGGACTACATATAGCTCATATATACGGTCTCCCAAAGGTTATGTCTCACCGCCCTAAGGATGGAAATTTCAATCAAAGGCCAACTATCAACAATCCCTAAATCATTCGCCAATTGCCAACTCAATTTCTGGTTTTTACCAAAACTGCCGTGGTCTCCGGTCAAAAATTATAAATTTTAAATGCAATGTAGCCTGTATAAATTATGATTTTTTTGTTCTAACTGAAACTTGGTTAACCGATTCTTTTACTGATTGTAAACTTGGTCTTTCCAATTATAATATCTACAGATATGATAGATGTTCTATTACTAGTAATTATTTAAGGGGTGGCGGAGTACTCATTGGTATAAGAAAAGATATATCTTCCGAATTAGTTATTGTTCGTGAAATCAATGTTGAACATTTATTTGTGATGCTCACTGTTGGGTCTTCCAAGTTTATAATTAATGCTGCCTATTTTTCTCCTCTTTGTCCGTCTCATTTATTTGAAAATTTTATGTCCGTCTTAGAAACAGTTTATCAACATCATCCTGAACACATATTCTTGCTCTGTGGTGATTATAATTTGCCTGAGATTTCTTGGTCTAATGATTCACATGGCCTTACTTATACCTTCTCATCCCCTCTTCGTGTGCCATGTGTTCCTGAACTACTTGCTTTCAATGGATTCTACCGAAAAAATTCTATTTTTAACTCTAAGGGTTCTATACTTTATCTAATTTGTTGTAACATAGACTCCGTTGTTGTTACCTAATCTCTTGAACCGTTTGTACCACCTGACCCATATCATCCTCCTCTAAAAATATCATTTCCGTATATCACCACTCCTACCATATATAACTCATCACATTCCTTTCTGAATTTTAAAAACGCCGATTACGATTCTATAATTTCTTTTTTGTCTTTCTTCGATTGGTACTCTACTCTATCCAACCCTGACTTAAATACTGCGGTTTGTACCTTTACTGATGCTCTTCATAATTCAATCTTGAGATTTGTCCCTATATCACGCTTCTATAAATCCAGTTTTCCCTCTTGGGTATCCAAAGACCACAAATCGTTAATTTATCGTAAGAATAAAGCTCATGCAAAGTTTAAATCTATCTTCGACCCTGCTGATTACACTGATTTTTCCCTGCTTCGTGCTAAATGTAAATATACTTCCAAAAAATGTCATAAAGAATTTGTTGAACAGTCTGAAAAATCTCTATCGTCAAATCCCAAAAAATTTTGGGATTTAGTGCGCAAGAATCGTTTCCACAATGCTGTTCCGGACACAGTTTCTTTAGATGGTGTCAATAGTTCTTGTAAGCTGGAAAGTGTCAATCTGTTTGCTAAACATTTTTGTTCGGTTTACTCTTCAAAGCCTGTTATGTTACGTACCGTGTTATTTTACACATATATATTATACGGAGAGGTGATGTGTATACCGATGGAATAACATATTCAAACAGTGTAGT
>NW_020271389.1:1164036-1168215 GCF_002803265.2 Melanaphis sacchari | reverse complement strand
CGTGAATCTGGCTACAAGCTGCAAACGCAAACTTACAAGTATTCATATTTTAAGATATTATGTCGGTTAACAACCGTTTATGCAAATCGATTAACTAACTAAATTGTTAATTTTGCTCTCACTGAAATCGAATAGTCAATCCATTTATTATTTAATTAGATTCCAAAGCACATTGTCCAATGATAACGTTAACTATGATTCCTCTTCAGACGAATCTGCGAGTACGACAGTGGATCTTGAGCTGGTGATGGCCCATGTAGAAAGATGTACAGACAAGCACAGGTACAATTTTAATCATCAGGATAAGACAGCAGCGACGAATGATTTTTCAAACTTGTTAAGCTACAGACGTTGAGTTTGTCAATAAGGTTTATTATTAGTTTAAATTAATAAACACTTTCCCTACAATATTAATAATTCATAATATATCAGTCAAATTTTAAAGGATAGGTACTCTTATTTGCATCACAGAAAATATTTCCACATCTTAGTAATAAAAATAATTGATTACAACACTTGATTATAATATGTACCTCAACACTATTAGCCTATAAAGTGACTTGAAGAGATTTTTAAATTAACTCCCAACATTTCTTTTAACTATCAAACATTTATTTTCCATTGTTATTATTGTATGATATGCTCATATCATTGTTTATTATATACATAAAATTCAATTAAATAAATTAACGGGTCAAGTTGTCGCAGCAAAGATCTAAACCCTACAAACTCACTGCCACTGACAAAAACAACTTATATTATATGATCACAAAGGAATGACACATGAGTTGTACAATATCTCAGCGATCAATGAACCAATTTCGTTAGACCAGGAGCGGCCATGGTACAATAAATCTCTGTCGTATAGAAGAAGCTATTTCTTGAAAAACGCTGAGTCCTTTTTATGATGGCATGGCCTGCGACTCCAATGTGTCGACGTCTTCTCCGCAGTGCACGAGGCACCACGCAAACCACGAGTGCACGAGCACCAGCCAAGTCACGAGTGCATGAGCTCAGGCCAAACTATCAGTGCGAGCATACAAAATTACAGTGCAGGGCGCACAACAAACGAACGAACTTTCCCAAAACCACCTAGACATTACACACAAGACTGACGACAACTGGACTTCTTTCTTCTAATTCAAATCAGTGTTGTTTTCTTATTTAAACATAAGTTTTCACAAATCAGTATCATGTGTGTTACCATATATCTTTCTCCGACGGTTATTATAAGTATTCACTGCGGCGAATCAGATAGGTAGCATGCTAAAATATAATTGTTGAGTACAGGTTATGCTACTATCTAATTTGTAATGATGTATTTGATCCATCTTGAATCTAGATCTCGAAACCCTCCGAAGAACGAGAGAAGGTATAACACGGAAAAGTATCTCAATATTTATTAATACGGACTTTACGCTCGGCTTGTCCTTGTGTCAGTCCACCACATCACTACTCTTTCATCGAACACCATTTAATATTTTATATTTATCGTCTAGCTCACCTTTATTTTGTTATTACAAAGATGGCAACATAAGTTCAGTTTAATATATTCAAATAAACGAAATTGATCAAGTACATACAGATAATAGACAATTAACCCATGTACATCAGTATTATTAATTTACACTTAAAAGATAGATACTAAAAATTAATTAATTATTAATTAATTAAAAATTAAAAATAAATAAATAAAAATACACTAAAAATTTATATATATTTAAAGTTATATAAAAATAAAATGTATATATATTTTAAAGTTATATTAAAATAAAAACGGTTTATAAAAATATTCAGGAGAATTTTTATTTTACCACGTAAAATAGGTATTAAATCTTAAAAGATTTATACTAAAACAAAATATACAAAATTTATATATATTTTGAGACCCATATTAAAATAAAGACGGTTTATAAAATATTCAGGAGAATTTTTATTTTTCACGTGAACAAATAATAAAAATTTATATATATAATTTAAAGTTATTAAATGACACGTAACTATTTGTATACAACATGACTTATATTAATTTTATTTTATTCGAGCTCTTTATTTTTTTTTTTACGTACGATTTATCACGGTCAGCTGTAACTAAATAGTAAACATTAAGATATTAGTCATAATTAGTGGCAGTAGGTATTTTAATCGTATGATTCGTGAATTTCTTAATTATAGAGTAATGTTAATTATTATTTAGTAATTTATAAAATTATGCACAAAAGTAAATTGAAAACGAATGTCTTATATACGTTGATTTTATTTCTGCAATATAAGATTTTTAGGAATCGAACACGTCTACATTAAAATATGTATTTGATTGCAGGTACATTAATGGTATAGAGAGGTTAGCTGATCTGTTTATGTTTAATATAATTCATACACACAAAACACATCAAATACTTTAACCTTCAGACAACAGACATAAAAACAGTCAACAGTGAGGATTAACATAATTATATAGATAATAAACTTTAAAGAAGTATCATTTTAACAGTATATTCGTTAAATTAATTACAAATAATAATGATTACGCGATGCAGGATCACTCTCGCCTGGACTTGAACACGATATTTGAGCTTATCGGACATTATTATTAAAGGCACTGACTGTTGAAACCAATTTATGTAAAAAGTGTTTGATTAATGTTGATCTCTTTCAATAAATATTAATACACTCTAAATTGCGAGTTTAAGCTGCAAATGAGTTATGGAATAGATACGAGTTTTTTTTTTTTTTTTTTGGTTTTTTGATTTCTCACACTATTTATTAAATAAAATTGTCAAACTAAATAAAACCACTAATAAAATTTTTATTCAATTACCACTGACTAAACGTAAAATCGTTAAAAATCTAAATTATTTTTATAAAACCTTATTTTGAAAAAAAATTACAATTACATGTGAACTTGTGTTTATCGTAGAAAACAAAAATCGTCAATTGTATTATTTTACACATGCATGTCAGGTTATTGTGACAATACGAAGAAAGACAATTAGTAGCATAATAATTAACTGAAAACCCCTGCCATAATTTTAAGCGAGAAAAAAATATCGACGGCAGTTAATTTCATAGTTATGATATGAGTATTTTTTTTATACCACATATCATAAACACATTCATATTTGTATCAATGGATAGACAGTGCGTTTATTTATTTTTATCCATTTTCATTATAAACTTTTTATCTGTAACAAATGGAGGCAAAAAAATATACATTAAAGGTTAGTACTTTATAGTTTATACATAACACATGTAAATAATTATCACAGTAATGAATAAATAAATTTAAAAAAAATTTGGTTTTTATTTTCCAATAATTTAGCAGTTTCGATAAAGGTTTTCCTTTGTTATTTGATTTGTATAGATTTTTGTGGTTTAAAGCTTTTAACTATAATTCAAAAAAGTAAATAATTTAAGTAAAATTTGTTACATAATATATTTGTTTATTGCTACTACCAAGTTGACTTTTTTAAGTACCTATAATTTAATAATATAAAACTAAAATTATACATGTTATACATTTTGTAAAAATTGTATACATTTAACTATTGACATAATATAATTACTATTGTTATATTATATTAAGTATATTTCTTATGATTTTATGAATGATAATTAATAATACTTAAAATTTTAATTATAATGTTTCCATAATTTAAAATGTATATATTTTTTTTCAGATTCTCTTACGGTTAAACCATTTGATGATCGCCTTGAGTCAAAACGACTTCAAGAAATTGTTATAGATGTAATGATCGCGAAGTTTAAAAATCGAAAGATGATTGATGTGTCTAAAACAAGGTATAATATTAACATGGCATGGAGAGGAATGAAAAGATTTTTAATAGGAAAAATGATGAGTTTTTTTTCCCCATCGATAGCAAAAGAGTTGAAAGCTATAAAATTACTTAAAGAATTGGTTTCTAAAAATGATGACATTAAAAATAAATACAACTTTGTTCTTCCGTTTAAAAAACCAAATATGTCTCAAAAGTACAAGTACAAAGAAGAAAACGATGAAGAAGACAGTGAAGAAAGCGATGAAAAAACTAACCGGCGTAAAATTCAAAGCAAAAAAACGATTAAAAAAGGCAAAAATATTAAAAACAAAAAAGATAGTGAAGAGGACGATGATGATGATGATGATGATGATGATGATGATGATGATGATGATGATGA